>NC_090247.1:77584883-77742383 GCF_037325665.1 Littorina saxatilis
GTATGTCAGATTTTATCAAGTCCAACCATCCGAGAAGGGTGTAAGGATGCTCAATATTTTCTGGAATCTTTCCTTCACGCTTCAGTCCATATTTCATAATTCTGATTTGTATACATCGTAGTCGCCGATGTGTCAAGAGCATGACCCCACGAACGACAAGGCGCTGAGACTTACGTCGCGTATCCTTCTGTGGGCCTATTGAGTGTGCTCGCCTCGATTCACTTCGAAAAGCAGACACAGAAAGCAAAATACCGCTCGTTCAAATGTATTTTGTAGTTAAATCTGTTTAGTGGAATGAATTCAATCCCTTCGGTAGGAAAAATAATGGAAAAGCTCCCCTAGAATGGATTTTAGTGCAAATGTGTCGGTGTCTCGATAATACGTGAACACTGTGACCTTCTTTTTGACAACTTCTGAGCGTTAGATACCACGTTAAGTGCATACTACACCCCTATCACTGCGGGTATTCCCTCTGTCGATCGCTGTGCGTGCTTCTGATACGGGCGTGATCACGTATAAAACAGTTTTTATACGTGAAGGCAACGTATCTCATATTACTTTAAAATCTAAATATGAACCATTCAAATAAAGTATGAGACCTCCTCTTACAGCATTTTCTTATATCCTGGCGCATAAACCACAATTTTTAGTTGTGTGGTTGCTTGACTAAAATTAAATAAATCGGGTGACCCGTTCCAACGGCTCTGCGATATCACAGCAAACCATGAAGCACGCAAGGACGACCCAAGCTAAATTTAGAAATGTCATCTTGACCAAAATACTCCCAGGAAGCGAATGTTCAAAAAGACTGAAAATTCAGCATAACAGTAACCTTTTCCTTGGAACAGATCAAGTCTGCTTGGTAACCCAATGCACACTGACGTGTATCATGTGTGTGTGGTAGGGGGGGGGGGTGTTGTTTAGTTTTGGTTAGTAAAACTGCCTAGCAAGAATGTTTTGTTTCATAAAGACTTTGTAAACAACCATAAAGTAATGTTCCGTCCAATTCATTTGAATTGAAGGCTGGGTTTGGGTACACACATAAAGGCATGCGCGTACGCACGCACACCCACAAACACAGACAGACAGACAGACAGACAGACACACACACACACTCAGACACACACACACACACACACACACACACACACACACACACACACACACACACACACACTTGCACACACATGACGTCGCCCATTTACACAGGCAGACAGACAGACAAGCAGACAGACATACAAACACACATTCGCACATGCACATGACAGTCAGAAACACAACGACGCCCACTTACACCCTAACACTGTTACACACACCCTTATAAGCGGGGGTGAAAGCGTGGTGGCCAGTGACCCAGAACGAACACAAACCAACGCTCGAAGTTCGATTCCCCTACTTTTCTTTTCTGTTTCCTTTAAAAAATCTAAAAAATCATTGACTTTACCTGCTGGTTAACACTCAGAATGATCTGGGTCAGTGGAACATAACTTCCACGTGCAGCACACAGCGACACCGACACAATGACAGCAGCAGTTTCAACACTGGGTATTGTTGCAGACTTTAGCGCGCTGTCCACGATTTTTTAAAGCACGAGTTTTGGAGTTTTGCCCTACTTTGATAGGTGACGTGGTATCTAACGAGCAGTTTTTACAACTTTCCTCTGCGTGACTTATTTCGATAGGGATAGGTGAGGTCGGGGTACGTAACGCAATATCTAAGCCTCCCTATTATGATCTGCGATGCGTAACGGCTGTCATCTGGCAAACGGGTGGCATGGTACAGGCACTTGACATAGATTCCGTTGTAGGTACATCAACATTTACAACAAGATCAAAAAGAATAAGGAAATCACCACCCCCACTACCATCAGTCACCCCGACCACCACCACCACCGCTGAGCACCAGCTGCCGCCACTGTGGACACTATAGGCCATTGTAAACTATAGATACCATTGTCACCACCACCACCGCTGAGCACCAGCTGCCGCCACTGTGGACACTATAGGCCATTGTAAACTATAGATACCATTGTAAACTATAGATACCATTGTCACCAGCTGCCGCCACTGTGGACACTATAGGCCATTGTAAACTATAGATACCATTGTAAACTATAGATACCATTGTAAACTATAGATACCATTGTCACCAGCTGCCGCCACTGTGGACACTATAGGCCATTGTAAACTATAGATGCCATTGTCACCAGGTGTCGCCACTGTGGACACTATAGGCCATTGTAAACTATAGATACCATTGTCACCAGGTGTCGCCACTGTGGACACTATAGGCCATTGTAAACTATAGATACCATTGTAAACTATAGATACCATTGTAAACTATAGATGCCATTGTCACCAGCTGCCGCCACTGTGGACACTATAGGCCATTGTAAACTATAGATACCATTGTAAACTATAGATACCATTGTAAACTATAGATACCATTGTCACCAGGTGCCGCCACTGTGGACACTATAGGCCATTGTAAACTATAGATACCATTGTAAACTATAGATACCATTGTAAACTATAGATACCATTGTCACCAGCTGCCGCCACTGTGGACACTATAGGCCATTGTAAACTATAGATACCATTGTAAACTATAGATACCATTGTAAACTATAGATACCATTGTCACCAGGTGTCGCCACTGTGGACACTATAGGCCATTGTAAACTATAGATGCCATTGTCACCAGGTGTCGCCACTGTGGACACTATAGGCCATTGTAAACTATAGATACCATTGTAAACTATAGATACCATTGTAAACTATAGATACCATTGTCACCAGGTGTCGCCACTGTGGACACTATAGGCCATTGTAAACTATAGATACCATTGTAAACTATAGATACCATTGTAAACTATAGATACCATTGTCACCAGGTGTCGCCACTGTGGACACTATAGGCCATTGTAAACTATAGATACCATTGTAAACTATAGATACCATTGTAAACTATAGATACCATTGTCACCAGGTGTCGCCACTGTGGACACTATAGGCCATTGTAAACTATAGATGCCATTGTCACCAGGTGTCGCCACTGTGGACACTATAGGCCATTGTAAACTATAGATACCATTGTCACCAGCATCACTGCTGGCTACAGTAACTAATACCACTTGCTTTTGCAACTCACGCGAATATTAAAACGAGATTTTGCTCCTGCCGACAATTTAGGAAATTGTGTATTATAAGACGGTGATCTACACGTGAATGTTATTTAAGAAAATGTGTATTGTAAGTGATCTACACGTGAATGTTATTTGAGAAATTGTGTATTGTAAGTGATCTACACGTGAATGTTATTTATGGCTTGCTCTACCGTTATTTTGTGCTAAATGAATAACTTGAAACTCGGTGGAAACAGTTGCTGCACTCTACTTGCTTATCGCGGGTACCTGTAGGCTGGGCGCACGCGCTGTCAATAGACTGCCTGCTATCAAAATCCCATAAAGAGCAATCCCACCACTTTCCCCTCCCCCCCCCCCCCCCCCCTCCCTCCCCGACTGCCCCACCCTCCTCAACTGCTAATCGTCAACCCCTCACGCCCCCTCCCCTGCTATCATCCCCCCTCCCCCCCCCCTCGCTTTGTGTTTTCTTTGTTGTCGTGTTGGTGTCCCCACGTGCTTTAAGGTCAGTGTGTGCACCGTGTTGTCACAGGGTTGACGGGCCGCTGCCAAGCCCCCTTTCCACAGGGGGTTCAATGCGCCCCTGCACCGGTGTAATTGTAGGTCAATTCTGTTTTGGGTGAAAAGAACATGTGTCGCCGAACATAGGGATTCCAATACATTCATTTTGTTCTGTGTGGTTGTTGTCGCGTGTATGGGGGTAATAGTCATGTGGGCGCCATTCATTTTGTTCTGTGTGGTTGTTGTCGCGTGTATGGGGGTAATAGTCATGTGGGCGCCATTCATTTTGTTCTGTGTGGTTGTTGTTGCGTGTATGGGGGTAAGAGTCATGTGGTTGTTGTGGCGTGTATGGGGGTAATAGTCATGTGGTTGTTGTTGCGTGTATGGGGGTAATAGTCATGTGGTTGTTGTGGCGTGTATGGGGGTAATAGCCCATGTGGTTGTTGTCGCGTGTATGGGGGTAATAGTCATGTGGTTGTTGTCGCGTGTATGGGGGGTAAGAGTCATGTGGTTGTTGTCGCGTGTATGGGGGTAAGAGTCATGTGGTTGTTGTCGCGTGTATGGGGGTAATAGTCATGTGGTTGTTGTCGCGTGTATGGGGGTAATAGTCATGTGGGCGCCATTCATTTTGTTCTGTGTGGTTGTTGTTGCGTGTATGGGGGTAATAGTCATGTGGGCGCCATTCATTTTGTTCTGTGTGGTTGTTGTTGCGTGTATGGGGGTAATAGTCATGTGGGCGCCATTCATTTTGTTCTGTGTGGTTGTTGTCGCGTGTATGGGGGTAATAGTCATGTGGTTGTTGTCGCGTGTATGGGGGTAAGAGTCATGTGGTTGTTGTCGCGTGAATGGGGGTAAGAGTCATGTGGTTGTTGTCGCGTGTATGGGGGTAATAGTCATGTGGTTGTTGTCGCGTGTATGGGGGTAATAGTCATGTGGTTGTTGTCGCGTGTATGGGGGTAATAGTCATGTGGTTGTTGTCGCGTGTATGGGGGTAAGAGTCATGTGGTTGTTGTCGCGTGTATGGGGGTAATAGTCATGTGGGCGCCATTCATTTTGTTCTGTGTGGTTGTTGTCGCGTGTATGGGGGTAATAGTCATGTGGGCGCCATTCATGTTGTTCTGTGTGGTTGTTGTCGCGTGTATGGGGGTAATAGTCATGTGGTTGTTGTCGCGTGTATGGGGGTAATAGTCATGTGGTTGTTGTCGCGTGAATGGGGGTAAGAGTCATGTGGTTGTTGTCGCGTGTGTGGGGGTAATAGTCATGTGGTTGTTGTCGCGTGTATGGGGGTAATAGTCATGTGGTTGTTGTCGCGTGTATGGGGGTAATAGTCATGTGGTTGTTGTCGCGTGTATGGGGGTAATAGTCATGTGGTTGTTGTCGCGTGTATGGGGGGTAATAGTCATGTGGTTGTTGTCGCGTGTATGGGGGTAATAGTCATGTGGTTGTTGTCGCGTGTATGGGGGTAATAGTCATGTGGTTGTTGTCGCGTGTATGGGGGGTAATAGTCATGTGGTTGTTGTCGCGTGTATGGGGGTAATAGTCATGTGGTTGTTGTCGCGTGTATGGGGGTAATAGTCATGTGGGTGCGCACGAGTTGTAATTGCAGTGGGCGTTCATCGTTCACTGAACTGCTAAGCCATACTGTTGCGCCACGGGGCCAATAGGTTCAGAAATGGATAACTGAACTATGTTAAAGATTTATTATAAATACAATAAAATAAAATACCTCCCTAGTGCTAGTGACGGCATGAGAAATTTGTTTCAGGCACTGTGAAATGTAAGGATAAATTTGCCATGCTTGATCTTACAGGAAACAAAATGACATGAATTCCTAATTCAGCCACCTAAACTCTCCGCCTTTATGATAACGCCGACTTTCAATTCAAAACAATTCGATTGAGTGCAGTTCTTCCCAGAAAAAATGTCATTTCTCACAGCTGAGACAGTGTTCAGTTTTCATTGGTCATTTGTCAAAATCTTCAAACTGTCAGTCAAACTGGTGTTTCAACCTTAATCCTTGACCATGGCTGACAAATTGGACCAGCCTTGAATGGTCAACTAAGTGAAGTGCGTCTGACCCCAGACAAACACCATCTCTGAGAGTCGTTTGTCACTTGTCAGAAAGGCGTACGGAATAAATGGGCATAGTTGATGGCAAATTGCGGAGCCGTGGAGAATCCGTCAAGTCTGATGGCAGTTGATGGCAAATCGCCGTGACGTGGAGAATATGTCAAGTCTGATGGCAGTTGATGGCAAATCGCCGTGACGTGGAGAATATGTCAAGTCTGATGGCAGTTGATGGCAAATCGCCGTGACGTGGAGAATATGTCAAGTCTGATGGCAGTTGATGGCAAATCGCCGTGACGTGGAGAATATGTCAAGTCTGATGGCAGTTGATGGCAAATCGCCGTGACGTGGAGAATATGTCAAGTCTGATGGCAGTTGATGGCAAATCGCCGTGACGTGGAGAATATGTCAAGTCTGATGGCAGTTGATGGCAAATCGCCGTGACGTGGAGAATATGTCAAGTCTGATGCCGGGCAGTTGATGGCAAATCGCCGTGACGTGGATAATATGTCAAGTCCCGGTAGCTCAGTTGGTAGAGCACTGGACTTGTGATCGAAAGGTCGCAGGTTCGAATTCGGGCCGGGACGGACACGGGTCAACTTTATGTGCAGACCCAGAGACGGAAGCCATGTCCCACCCCCGTGTCATCACAATGGCACGTAAAAGACCTTGGTCATTCTGCCATAAGTGCAGGTGGCTGAATACACCTAAACACGCAGACACCTGGGTAGCGCGACTCCGTTGCTGCTAGCTTTCCACTGGGAGGAAGCGACCCGAATTTCCCAGCGATGAAAAGTAATGAAAATGAAAAATGAAAAAAAAAGTCTGATGGCAGTTGATGGCAAATCGCCGTGACGTGGAGAATCAGTCTGTGAAGCCTCACATCAATAGGGTGCATCCGGCTGCAGGAAGCTTTGGCGGTACTCAAGTTTCGGTAAAAAGACTTCGCGACGGGGCTCAATTAAAGATCGACAGACTTTATGTTATTGCCTCATAGCATCCACCTCGTCTCATTGCCTCATAGCATCCACCTCGTCTCATTGCCTCATAGCATCCACCTCGTCTCATTGCCTCATAGCATCCACCTCGTCTCATTGCCTCATAGCATCCACCTCGTCTCATTGCCTCATAGCACATAGCATCCACCTCGTCTCATTGCCTCATAGCATCCACCTCGTCTCATTGCCTCATAGCATCCACCTCGTCTCATTGCCTCATAGCATCCACCTCGTCTCATTGCCTCATAGCATCCACCTTGTCTCATTGCCTCATAGCACATAGCATCCACCTCGTCTCATTGTCTTATAGCACATAGCATCCACCTCGTCTCATTCCCTCATAGCATCCACCTCGTCTTATTGCCTCATAGCATCCACCTCGTCTCATAGCACATAGCATCCACCTCGTCTCATTGCCTCATAGCACATATCATCCACCTCGTCTTATTGCCTCATAGCACATATCATCCACCTCGTCTTATTGCCCATTAGCATCCACCTCGTCTTATTGCCTATTAGCCTCCACCTCGTCTCATTGCCTCATTGCATCCTCCTCGTCTCATTGCCTCATAGCACAACAGCTGTAACAGGGACTCAAGAAACTCAAATTGAGGCACAATCTGTGCGCTTCGTGGTATAATACGTCTCATTGCCTCATAGCACAACAGCTGTAACAGGGACTCAAGAAACTCAAATTGAGGCACAATCTGTGCGCTTCGTGGTATAATACGGCGTGTGAAAAGAACTTCCTCATGTCTTTCTTTCGCGATCGCCCATCTCAGCTGCCGATCCCTGCAGTGGTCTATCCCAGGCATTCCGTGACCAGTGCACTGAACAGATTTACTCACTGCATAGCAATGTCGTTGACAAAAGGAACTTGGCTGGAGGCTAAGTGTGCGCGCTGGTCACAAAGGTGATCCGAGGTGTAAAAAGTCCTCACGGCTTCCACCCTTCCCGGCTTTCCTCGTGGTGATCTAACGTGTCACACCGGGCCGCTCCTTCACCACGCCCCTTAACCCTTGACCCTTGACTAACCCTTTCCTCGTGGTGATCTAACGTGTCACACCGGGCCACTCCTTCACCACGCCCCTTTACGGTTTGACTTCTCAACCCTGTGTCCTACCCCTGTGTGTGTGTCCAGTCCGTTTACCGAACAGTGGCCCCGAGTATTGTCGTAAGCTCTTTAACACCGCCCCTGTGTGTGTGTCCAGTCCGTTTACCGAACAGTGGCCCCGAGTGTTGTCGTAAGCTCTTTAACACCGCCCCTCGTGCCGAGAGCTGTTACAACCTCTCTACAACCCCTACAGCGCGTTGTGCCTAATCGCTCAAAGTGTTGTCGTTGTCGACAACCTGCTTAGTCTGTTATCCAGTCCGCGCCCCCAGGCGTGGTTTGCAATGTGCTTAACTTAAGTGCGGGTTACAGACCAACATTTCAGCTAAGAAACCCGTCACAGTCTTTTATGGAGGCATCGTGTCAGCCCTGCACAACTCTGACTTTTTGATAGTTTTCTGCAACAATCACTTCGAGTTGGTCGAGGTCAGCTTATCTTTGTTGCAACAGCAGGAACAACATCTCTTCCTCGAGGTGTGTCCCAAAGCCTCTTAGATTAGGCCTACGACAAGTACTCAATCACTTCGAGTTGGTCGAGGTCAGCTTATCTTTGTTGCAACAGCAGGAACAACATCGCTCCCTCGAGGTGTGTCCCAAAGCCTCTTAGAGTAGGCCTACGACAAGTACTTAACACTGACTGGCTGACAAATTAATTCCCTCCTTCTGATGCCAAGTGTCAACCCCGAACCGTGTAAGAATTATCCAAAGACCTGTTGCTCTCTATCTCTGAAGTCAAATTAACGTTACTCAGGACACCATCTGTTGTGTTTTTGGTCATAAGACTGATTCACAGATTCTTGCGCTCACATGAGTTACGAAACTGTAGCGTCCGAAGACTTGGAACGCCAGAATTGACAGATTAGGTATTTTGTTTTGAAACTGTACAGATTCAATATGGTGTCCCGTGATACTAACAACAACTGTTCAGCTGTAAAGATTGAAAATGGTGTCCAATAAAGCTAACGAACCGCATTTCAGCTGTACAGATTGAAAATGGTGTCCAATAAAGCTAACGAACAGCATTTCAGCAGATTAAAAATGATGTCCAATAAAGCTAACGAACCGCATTTCAGCTGTACAGATTGGAAATGATGTCCCATGAAACTAACAAACAGCATTTCAGCTGTACAGATTGGAAATGATGTCCCATGAAACTAACAAACAGCATTTCAGCTGTACAGATTGGAAATGATGTCCCATGAAACTAACAAACAGCATTTCAGCTGTACAGATTGAAAATAGTGTCCCATGAAACTAACAAACAGCATTTCAGCTGTACAGATTGGAAATGATGTCCCATGAAACTAACAAACAGCATTTCAGCTGTACAGATTGGAAATGATGTCCCATGAAACTAACAAACAGCATTTCAGCTGTACAGATTGGAAATGATGTCCCATGAAACTAACAAACAGCATTTCAGCTGTACAGATTGAAAATAGTGTCCCATGAAACTAACAAACAGCATTTCAGCTGTACAGATTGGAAATGATGTCCCATGAAACTAACAAACAGCATTTCAGCTGTACAGATTGGAAATGATGTCCCATGAAACTAACAAACAGCATTTCAGCTGTACAGATTAAAAATGATGTCCCATGAAACTAACAAACAGCATTTCAGCTGTACAGATTAAAAATGATGTCCCATGAAACTAACAAACAGCATTTCAGCTGTACAGATTGAAAATAGTGTCCCATGAAACTAACAAACAGCATTTCAGCTGTACAGATTGAAAATAGTGTCCCATGAAACTAACAAACAGCATTTCAGCTGTACAGATTGAAAATAGTGTCCCATGAAACTAACAAACAGCATTTCAGCTGTACAGATTGGAAATGATGTCCCATGAAACTAACAAACAGCATTTCAGCTGTACAGATTGAAAATAGTGTCCCATGAAACTAACAAACAACCTTTCAGCTGTACAGATTGAAAATAGTGTCCCATGAAACTAACAAACAACCTTTCAGCTGTACAGATTGAAAATAGTGTCCCATGAAACTAACAAACAACCTTTTAGCTTTACAGATTGAAAACGGTGTTCCACATGAAACTAACAAACAACCTTTTAGCTGTACAGATTGAAAATAGTGTCCCATGAAACTAACAAACAACCTTTTAGCTTTACAGATTGAAAACGGTGTTCCACATGAAACTAACAAACAACCTTTTAGCTGTACAGATTGAAAACGGTGTTCCACATGAAACTAACAAACAACCTTTCAGCTGTACAGATTGAAAATAGTGTCCCATGAAACTAACAAACAACCTTTCAGCTGTACAGATTGAAAATAGTGTCCCATGAAACTAACAAACAACCTTTTAGCTTTACAGATTGAAAACGGTGTTCCACATGAAACTAACAAACAACCTTTTAGCTGTACAGATTGAAAATAGTGTCCCATGAAACTAACAAACAACCTTTTAGCTTTACAGATTGAAAACGGTGTTCCACATGAAACTAACAAACAACCTTTTAGCTGTACAGATTGAAAACGGTGTTCCATGAAACTAACAATAATGTTCTCATTTTGGCACGTCGTGTTAAACTTCACTTAGGACAACAATAACAACTACAACAACAACAGCAACAACAACAACTACAACAACAACAACAACAACTACAACAACAACTACAACAACAACAGCAACAACAACTACAACAACAACAGCAACAACAGAACACAATTAAAGGACTATTCAACTCTTGTGTAATCTGACAATCTGCCCAGTTTACAATCTTCCAACTCTCTCACTTAGTCGCTCGATCCTCATGGTCAAATGCTCTTTTAAAAAAAACACATGTTCCTTTATTTCCTTTCAGGAGGCAAAACATCTGCCATGTGTTTTTTATTTTTTATTTTTGTGTGGGTGTTGAGAGAATATTATTAAAAATAAAAACTCGATGTATCAGGTTTCAGGACTCTGCCCGGTATCATGTACTTCAGAATTGTTTCCTTTCTTGAAATTACACCCGCGTCCGGCATTCCAACACATTTAATTTAGATCCTAATATAACTATAACATCGAAAAGGCCGATTGTATCTGCGTGTAGGACAAACCCGTTTCGCCTTTCACGGAGTCCTTGGAGACGCTATGTGTCACAATGCGGATTCAAGCAAAAACTGAAGATTGTGTTGACAGAATGCGATTAATCCTGATTTTTCCGCGAGAATTTCGCCAGTGTCGATACTTTAGTTTAGTTCTAACCAAGAAACTAAGTCCTTAACCGAGACTGGAGTGTCACAGTGGCATCGAGACAAGCACGCGCAGATTATTTATGCATTGTTTGATTAATTTGTCTTCCTAACACTCGAGCACCATCTGTTGTGTGTCTTTGTGACACGACTGTTTTTCGGCACCATGATAATCTTCTCCCAAGCTTGGCAGTGTAGGGGCATCATTATCGGGAAGATATGACTCAGTAACCACGGCTGCCCAATAAACCGTGCCCCAAGAAGCTTCGGGGCCTCATACCAGATGATCAGATACTTTCCAGATAGCTTCCTAAAAATGTTAACCAACTTCTCTTAACATGTGTTGGATACAGAACCAAATCCCGCTCGAGTGGAAAGAAGCCCAAGTGGTAGCCATTTTCAAACAGGGCAAACCAAAGGACTTACCAGCGAGCTACAGACCCATCTCCCTAACCCCACACTTAGGGAAAATATATGAAAGAGTTGTTCAGCGGAGACTGCAATATTTCTTAGATAAGAATAATATTATTCCAGTATGCCAAGCCGGATTCCGAAAGGGCCGGTCTTGCACTGACCACGTAATACATTTTGTCGAGAGAATAAAAAAGACTCTCTCCTATAAAAAGCAGGCACTATGGGGCACCTTCTTTGATGTCAAGGGTAGCCAGACTGCTACATAGATTATCAAATATTGGATTGTCTGGAAACATTTATCATTTTATAAAAGATTTCATTACAAATAGAACCTTGCATGTTAAAGTCGGCTCTGCCCTCTCTGCGTCTCACAAACTGGACATGGGGGTACCCCAGGGTAGCATTATTGCGCCAACCCTCTTCAGCATCATGTTACATGATATAGACAAGGTGGACGTAGGAGGGGCATCCGTACTGCTGTATGCTGACGATCTTGCCCTCCTTGATAATAAAAAACCTATGGCCAAAATGACAAACGTCAAAAACCATGTTGATATGGCCGAATACCAACAGAAGGTGGACCAGCTGAGTCGCTATATGCATGATAACGGGTTTACTCTGGCACCCGATAAAACAGTTTTCTTTGTAGCCAGTAGACAGAAATCTATCATTGACAAATGTTCTATCCTAGTTAACGGAAATCAAATTAAACCCAGCCATCAGGTTAAGTTTTTGTAGCCAGTAGACAGAAATCTATCATTGACAAATGTTCTATCCTAGTTAACGGAAATCAAATTAAACCCAGCCATCAGGTTAAGTCTTTGTAGCCAGTAGACAGAAATCTATCATTGACAAATGTTCTATCCTAGTTAACGGAAATCAAATTAAAGCCAGCCATCAGGTCAAGTTTTTGTAGCCAGTAGACAGAAATCTATCATTGACAAATGTTCTATCCTAGTTAACGGAAATCAAATTAAACCCAGCCATCAGGTTAAGTTTTTGTAGCCAGTAGACAGAAATCTATCATTGACAAATGTTCTATCCTAGTTAACGGAAATCAAATTAAACCCAGCCATCAGGTTAAGTTTTTGGGTGTAACGGTGGATCGTCTATTAACATGGCGGACACACATTATTAACCTGAATACCAAAGCCAAAAAAACATTTAACATAATTAAAATATTGTCCTCTGAGCCGTGGGCCTGTGGTCGGAAGATGTTAGTTGACATCGTTAACTCTCTGATCAGATCGCGGCTCACCTATGGACATGAATGTTTTTTCTCAGCCAGTGCTTCAAGGCGCTCACCTTCATTAACGATTTAATTGTAACCCCACACCATGTTGTGATTTTATCTGATTTATTATCGTCGTTGCAGGCCCTGTTGTACGGTTCTGGTAATCGTACCGACATGATCCACGACATAAATATAATCTCACACCAAATTATTGTCTCAGGCACCCAGCTGGACCTCCAATGGGTACCGTCTCACGTTGGCCTAGCTGAAAATGAGGCGGCTGACCTGGCAGCAAAGGAAGCAACAGCAAATCCCTCTGTAACTACAAATGTAGGCTTCTCACTAACTGAAATGTATTCAAAAATAAACTCGCTATATAAAAGATTATTCTGCCCAAATAACCTTTGCCTGCCCACTCCCGTACTGCCCCCAGTATTATTGCGTATTTTCAGACGCCTTCGTACTGGTGGCACGATTTATAAGATTGTTAAACCACATTGCTCCTGTGGACAACTCATCGGTTTAGAGCACGTCTTTGGCCAGTGTCCGGAAAATATACCTTATTTCCACAACTTATATAAACATATGTCAACCTACAAATTGACACCCGAACAATACCTAACTAAACATAGCGAGCTCGGCTGGTCACATACACTACTGCTATGTAGGCTCGTATACCACTCCCCCGTGAGTGTGTGGGTCTGAGCCTACATAATTTTAAACAAACAACCATACCTGTACTTCTCCCACCATGATACTACCAGGTCTCCTACCACCTGTTTCCCTTTGCCCCCATCAACCCACGCCCCCCCTTCCCCCCACCCCCATCCCCTTTTTTCATTTTTTTTCAGGTGGCTAGTAGAGGCCCAACCCATGATTAAGTCTCCCCCTCTTCTCACACATATAAAATAATTAACTAAATCTTAACTAAAAATGTTATAGAGATATGAGGCTGTTGGCGCTCGGGAAACAGGGAGCGAAGGGCAGTGCCCCACCTAGTGATCGGGTGCCGCAGCCCATACCTCCCTCATAACTCAAAGGGAACTCAGCTCCTGCTCCCAGACTCTAAAATAAACTATAAAAATGAGACACTATAAACGAGAGGATTAATTTTAAACAATCTTTTAAGTAAAACTAATGCATCCTTTTAAATGAACACTGCTAGTGTACTGTCGGCTCAACTGCGACTATTGCAGTGGCAGGAGGGCTGGCGGACAAAGCAGATCTTAACTATACCATTTTGTATGGATAGGACAAAGCAGATCTTAACTATACCATTTTGTATGGATAGGACAAAGCAGATCTTAACTATACCATTTTGTATGGATAGGACAAAGCAGATCTTAACTATACCATTTTGTATGGATAGGACAAAGCAGATCTTGACTATACCATTTTGTATGGATAGGACAAAGCAGATCTTAACTATACCATTTTGTATGGATAGGTGCCGCATGGCACAGAGTACATGCGGGTGAGTATGAATGTGTGTGTCTGATTTTTACGTGGTAGCACAGTCTCTTTATTTTTCACATAACGTTTCACTTTTAAAGTTTTTAACAAAAGGTGGTTCTGAGTTTTAACATCTTTTATAAAATGATATATGAATTAAAGATTATGCTTTTAATGGTCCACAAACACACACCCCCCCCCCCCCCCTCCTTCGAGGCTGACAATTCATGTACAACACGTAAAATAACTTTTAACAGACAAGTCATGTACAACACGTAACATAACTTTTAACAACAGACAAGTCATGTACAACACGTAACATAACTTTTTAACAACACAGTTATTAGCATTGACTTTTGTGTTTTAGGAATTCACGTGTATGGCGGTATGTCTTTTTGGTATTGTGTCTTCTTCAAAATACATTGCGTAGTCGCAGATATGACACCAGGCTATACAAGGCAAATGATGTGTCAGAAACCATTACAATGTCGCTCGTGAAAATGCGGTTTCTAGACAAATGTTATTAGAGTACGGGAATGCCAGGTCTGAGCGCACGCTGAGCTGTCGTTAGTGCCTGGTCGCACACAACGTAGTCCTCACAGCCAGGCGCAGTGTACGGCTTTGTCAAAACGTTGCGTGACACTTTCATTAGCAGGGTATCCGGATAATGCTTACATTTCATACATTGTTATATTTTGACTGTTGTTGTCGGGTCATTATAATTTGAAGAGAATTGTGTCGATCGCTTTTGTCAAATTGTGTTGATGGTTGTTGTCAACCCGTATTGAAATATTCGGTTGTCAAGATTGTTTGTGCACGCTCATAACAGCTATGACACTCGCATTGTAGTTTAAAGGCTTTAAGCCTGTGACAGTGAGCGACGGTGTCAGGGCACCACTGAGGCTTCCCTCATGAAACCCGCATTACGTGTGAGGCGGCATTCAATCATTACCTTTTGTTCCCACCAGGCTCAACTTGGCTCAATACCACAGCATTGGCGGGAACTTTCCCGAACTCTTCTTCTTCAGCGTTCAACGATGGCTGTGTCTAGATTCTTTGGGCCGTGATGTTGACGAAGTGGGCTGTTTTTTTTCCCGAACTCAAAATAAAGTCCGGAAAAGTGGGCTATAATAATTCAGGCACACATCATTGTTTTGCTGTTTTGGCTGCATTTCTCTTCTTCTTCTTTTTTTAAAATTTATTTTTTCGTTTATTGGAACGCAGGCGCTTTTGTCAAAGAGAGAATGACTATCATTAACAAGTGTGTAGTCTTTTTCTCCAATCTGGTGCCAGTGTTGTGGCGTCTTTTTCCTTTGACACTGGTTACACTTTAGCAACAGAATCATTACATTAATAATAATAATAATCATAATAATAATAATAATAATAATAATAATAATAATAATAATAATAATAATAATAATAATAATAATGCAAACTTTTATAGCGCTATTCTAGAAAAATGTCTACTCTTAGCGCTTTACAATACATACATCGACAAGCATACTATACACGCACAGGCAAAGAAACCGACCAAACATAACCAACATACTATACGCGCGCAGGCAAAGAAAGCGACCAAACATACAATACACGCACAGGCAAGATAACGACCAAACATAAACAAACATACTATGACCAAACATAACCAACATACTATGACCAAACATAACCAACATACTATGACCAAACATAACCAACATACTATACGCGCGCAGGCAAAGAAAACAATCAGCACATGTAATAATTACTGACAACTAATAATGCAGGCATACAGTGACAGTCCAATACACAGCCTAAGCACATGTAATAATTACTGACAACTAATAATGCAGGCATACAGTGACAGTCCAATACACAGCCTAAGCACATGTAATAATTACTGACAACTAATAATGCAGGCATACAGTGACAGTCCAATACACAGCCTAAGCACATGTAATAATTACTGACAACTAATAATGCAGGCATACAGTGACAGTCCAATACACAGCCTAAGCACATGTAATAATTACTGACAACTAATAATGCAGGCATACAGTGACAGTCCAATACACAGCCTAAGCACATGTAATAATTACTGACAACTAATAATGCAGGCATACAGTGACAGTCCAATACACAGCCTAAGCACATGTAATAATTACTGACAACTAATAATGCAGGCATACAGTGACAGTCCAATACACAGCCTAAGCACATGTAATAATTACTGACAACTAATAATGCAGGCATACAGTGACAGTCCAATACACAGCCTAAGCACATGTAATAATTACTGACAACTAATAATGCAGGCATACAGTGACAGTCCAATACACAGCCTAAGCACATGTAATAATTACTGACAACTAATAATGCAGGCATACAGTGACAGTCCAATACACAGCCTAAGCACATGTAATAATTACTGACAACTAATAATGCAGGCATACAGTGACAGTCCAATACACAGCCTAAGCACATGTAATAATTACTGACAACTAATAATGCAGGCATACAGTGACAGTCCAATACACAGCCTAAGCACATGTAATAATTACTGACAACTAATAATGCAGGCATACAGTGACAGTCCAATACACAGCCTAAGCACATGTAATAATTACTGACAACTAATAATGCAGGCATATAGTGACAGTCCAATACACAGCCTAAGCACATGTAATAATTACTGACAACTAATAATGCAGGCATACAGTGACAGTCCAATACACAGCCTAAGCACATGTAATAATTACTGACAACTAATAATGCAGGCATACAGTGACAGTCCAATACACAGCCTAAGCACATGTAATAATTACTGACAACTAATAATGCAGGCATACAGTGACAGTCCAATACACAGCCTAAGCACATGTAATAATTACTGACAACTAATAATGCAGGCATACAGTGACAGTCCAATACACAGCCTAAGCACATGTAATAATTACTGACAACTAATAATGCAGGCATACAGTGACAGTCCAATACACAGCCTAAGCACATGTAATAATTACTGACAACTAATAATGCAGGCATACAGTGACAGTCCAATACACAGCCTAAGCACATGTAATAATTACTGACAACTAATAATGCAGGCATACAGTGACAGTCCAATACACAGCCTAAGCACATGTAATAATTACTGACAACTAATAATGCAGGCATACAGTGACAGTCCAATACACAGCCTAAGCACATGTAATAATTACTGACAACTAATAATGCAGGCATACAGTGACAGTCCAATACACAGCCAAAGCACAAGAACCACAGTAGGCTTCTATATAAAAACGTGTCAACGGTACTATTTACACACACACAAACAGTGCTGACACAAAGCGCAGAAAATATATATACACGTTATTTTAGGCGCTAGGTAGGGGGTGAGGTGGGGCGGGATGGGGTGGGTGGGGAGATGCTGGAGGGGAAATCACTTGCGCTGAAAGAGGTGTGTTTTGAGATTTGTCTTGAATGTAGTGAGAGAATCTGTGTGTCTGAGAGGCAGTGGTAATCTATTCCAGGTCACAGGGGCTTGATAGGTGAAGGACCTCTCGCCACATGTCTTTGTTTGCACTGTGGGGAGTCGGAAGAGTCGAGTGTCGGCGGCGGAGCGAAGCTGACGAGAGGGGGTGTAGAGATTGAGGAGTTCTGACAAGTATTCTGGGGCAGAACCAGAAACGACGGCAAAAGAAAGAGAGGAGAGTTTGTATTCGATCCTTTTAGTGATTGGCAGCCAGTGTAGAGAGTGAAGAAGGGGTGTGGCGTGTTCATACTTGGAAGATTTGAAGACCAGGCGGGCAGCGTTATTTTGGATCCTTTGAAGTCTATCTAAAAGGTACTTAGGGAGACCGGCCAGAAGAGAATTGCAATAATCTATCTTTGAGAGGACTAAAGAACACACTAACGTTTTGGTTGCATCAGCGGTGAGGTAGTGACGGACTGAACTAATCTTGCGCAGCTCTACATAGGCGGACTTGCAGATGTTAGAGATGTGTTTTTGGAAAGAGAGAGTTGGATCGAGAGTGACGCCAAGGCTGCGGACAGACGGAGAGAAAGAGATAGGTAGTTCGTTGACAGTGAGAGAGGCAGGAAGAGAAGGGTGATTGAGAAATTTCTTGGGACAGGCCAGCATAACTTCGGTTTTGTCACTATTTAACTGGAGTTTGTTTAAAGACATCCAATCACTGAGGTCCGCAATGCAATCCTGTGTCCGAGATACCAGATCGTCAACTTCAGCAAGGGGGGCAGACTGATGAAGCTGTGTATCATCAGCGAAACTCTCGTGCGACAACGCATGGCGACTGATAACATCGGACACAGGGGAGGCATATAGAACGAAAAGTATGGGGCCAAGCATGGACCCTTGCGGGACACCGTATTGGAGAGCTGAAGGTTGAGATTTGATGCCGTTGACACAAACGGTCTGCGTCCGGTTAGTAAGGTACGAACGAACCCAGGAAAGGGCCAGATCATGAACACCAAAGGAGTGCTGCAGCCTGTGGAGCAGAATTTCGTGGTCTATCGTATCGAATGCGCTAGACAAGTCCAGTAGTGTTAGAATGGAGACCTGATTTTCGTCAAAGCTAAGAAGGATGTCGTTTACAATCTTCAGAAGTGCTGTCTCAGTACTATGGTTTTTCCTGTATGCAGACTGATGGGTGTTGAGAAGGTGGTTTTGCTCTGGGTGAGTGAGAAGTTGTGAAAGGACAATTTTTTCAGTGATTTTTGAAAGGAATGACAAGTTCGAAACGGGCCTAAAGTTTTTCACGGAATTCTTGTCAAGTGAAGGTTTTTTGATGAGGGGCCTAACTATTGCAGGTTTGAATTCATCTGGGAATGAGCCGGAAGTCAGAGAGTCGTTGATGACGTGAGTGAGGTATGGAAGAAGGTCATCAATACAATCACACAGCAGAGAGGACGGAATGGGGTCAAGCTCGCACGTTTTCGGACTAGCGCCTAAACACACCTTTTTTACAAACTCGCTGGTGACAGGCTCAAAACGCTGCAGGGCTGGACCACAATACATCCTATCGGCAACCGGTGAAGGCGGGACAACAGCAGAATCAAGCTTCTCGCGAATAAGCGCGATCTTCGCAGTGAAAAAGTCAGCGAACTTCTGGGGAAGCTCATGTACAGAGAACATAGTGGGAAGAGGGGAACAAGTCACCTTGCCTAAGATGTCATTGGTGACACTAAACAGCTGTTTGACTGAGGTGCATGCGAGTATTTTGGATGAGAAGAATGCAGACTTAGCATGGTCGACGATGGCGATGACCCCGTTTCTGGCCGCCTGAAATACTTGCCGGTGCACGGTTAGACCTGTGGCGCGCCACTGACGCTCCGCCCTCCTCCTATTCTATGTAACCCAATGACTGTTGCTGGATAAGTGGACTGACTTGCTGGATAAGTGGACTGATATCGGTTTTACCTATCACGGTTTTCTCCTGAATTTTACTCATGACATCATGTAACACATACGACATCATATAATACATATGGCATCATATACTTCATATGACATCATATAATACTTATTTGACATCATATACTACATATGACATCATATGACATCATATAAAACATATGATCTCATATGATACATGTCGATATCATTCTGATCAGTCATCGCTCAACGGCTATATCGCCAGTTATCTCTCTGACCGGACGCTTCAGTCCTACGCAAATCTATCAAAACAAAAGTACAGAGTTATCTCCCATATGTTTTTCGCGAGCACTGATCTAAATTTGAGATCAGTGTTCGCGAGACAAAAATGATTGCAGATTGGCCGACTTCGACAGTGATCTCCGTTCTGTTCTTCACAGTTATGATAAAGACATCGTTCTAAGGTCAAAACAAGTCGACATTTTAGGACTGCTGTCAACTGGTTACAGAAAAAATCGTCTGCTCCAGTGAGCGCCGAAACCAAACACGGTTGATTATCACGTGACACTTTTGCCATATTTATAGAGTTGTTTGCACAGTAAATACAGCTGCGAAAAATAGCTCGCTTGAAACTGTCTTACATATCAATTCCTTTGTAATAACACCATGAAAAATAATTATCGACGATCGCGAATCTGCTTATATCAATAATACATTACAAAAAGCTCTAAATATGTTTAAAAAAAAATCAGTTTCCTTGCCAGTTAAGTTAGTCAGATAATTCACAACAATATCAGGTCAGAAGCAGTGGTGGAAGTTAGTTAACAGGTTTATGGCAAAGAAAGGCTCTGACCAAAACGAAATCCCGAAACTAACAGTTGATTGTAAAACCTATTTTGAAGACCAGGAAAAGGCTGAATTATTTAATATGTCTTTTGTTAAACAATCAGAAATAAACGACACAGACGATAATGTTCCCGATATAGACAATGCTGAGTTTTTTGTCGACGATATGGTCGTGACTTCCGAAGAAGTGAAAAGTGTAATAGAAAGTCTTGATACATCAAAAGCTGTCGGGCCTGATAAAATTCATAATAAGATTCTTATTGCAAGTTTACCAATAATAGCAGAACCTCTATCTATTTTATTTACAAGATCATTAAATGAGGGTGTATTTCCAAGCATATGGAAAACAGCACACATAACACCGATATTTAAAAAGGGGGATAAAGGAGACTGTTCAAATTATCGTCCCATCTCACTCTTAAGCTGCGTAGGTAAAGTTCTTGAAAAATGTGTTCAGAAACATGTGTTTGATTATTTTGTATCGAATAACATAATCACACCTTCCCAGTCTGGTTTTATTCCTGGTGACTCCACTGTGTACCAGTTAACATTACTGTCCATGCAATCTTTTTCGACATTTCCAAAGCATTTGACAGAGTCTGGCACAAAGGTCTTCTGAGAAAGTTATTTGCACTAGGGATTCGAGGTCAGATGTTTAATTGGTTGCAAAACTATTTAACTGATCGAACACAAGCAGTGGTGCTTAAAGGAAGTATGTCTAGCTACTTACCTGTGCGAACGCCTACAAGGCTCTATTCTAGGACCTCTCCTTTTTCTGATTTACATTAACGACATAGTTGATAACGTTGAATCCATTATTAAACTGTTTGCCGACGATACAAGTATGTATTTAAGCCTGGAAAATTCTCAGATGCGAACAGATATTTTTAACTCAGATCTTGATAAAATCGACCAGTGGGCTGGACAGTGGAAAGTTAAATCTAATCAAAGTAAAACAAAACTTCTGAATATAAGCAGGAAAAGAAATCCAGATTACATCCCTTTAAACTTCGGTGGCACAATTTTACAAGAAACTGAAAGT
The DNA here is from genome assembly GCF_037325665.1 of Littorina saxatilis. Lineage (NCBI taxonomy): Eukaryota > Metazoa > Mollusca > Gastropoda > Littorinimorpha > Littorinidae > Littorina > Littorina saxatilis. The sequence continues at coordinate 77,606,268 of NC_090247.1, forward strand.
CATAAACATCTTGGTATTATTATTCAGAATAACGGTAAGTGGGAGTTACATATTAAATCTGTTATAGCAAAATGCCGTACGCTAGTAGCTTGCTTACGATCTTATAAATATAGACTAGGCAGAAAAGCTTTAGAAACAATGTATAAATCCTTGATATTGCCACATTTTGATTATGCTGATGTTCTCTGGGACAACTGCCCTAAGAAGTTAGCCACCGAGCTCGAAAGTATTCACTTAGATGCAATTCGAACCATTGTTGGAGCAGTCCACGGTACAAGCCATTAAAAATTGTACGATGAGTCAGGCTTTATTTCATTACTAGAGAGGCGAAAACGTCATAAATTGATATTATTTCACAAGATCGTTCACCGCAAGGTGCCAAACTACTTATTAGCGATATTGCCACCATTGATATCAACTAATAACCCATACCACCGGCGCAGACCTCTAGACAGGAAAGTTCCATCGTTTAAAACTGAATTATACAGAAACTCATTTCTCCCATCTACTACACAACTCTGGAATTCTTTACCAGACTATATATAAAACTTAGTGATTCCCTAAGTGAATTTAAGCACTTTTTGTCAAAAAACGATTTAAGTCCGCTGTGTTATTTTTATTCTGGAGATCGCATGTCACAAATAATTCACTGTAAGCTCAGGTTATATATATAAGTGATCTGATCTCAATAACGATCTAGTGAGACGTCACGTTGCTACAGATGCATCATGTGACTGCGGATTCCCGTCCGAATCCGTACAACACTTCATATTCGATTGTCCAAATTATCGCGAAGCACGTCAAGAAACTATACATACCCTCCCTAATCACATAATTCACCTCCCCCACCTTTTAAACGGAGACAGACAGTATTCTTTAGATTTGAACAGGAAAATTGTTTCCACCGTACACTCGTTCATTGAACGTTCAGGCCGCTTTGGGTCAATCAGAATAAATGCTCTACAAGCCGGACAACAACTTTAACTTCTGCACATCTCCTACCCATCCCTCTTCTTTTATTCATCTTCTTTCCCTCCTTCCTTCCTTTACTGTCTTTCTTTATAATCATTATGCAACGTTCATTACGTTATTAATAGATTTGGTTTATTGAGACAAATTTTTCAGCCGTTACCGCCTTAAGTGTTGTACTGTCATGCAGGAACACCACTATAAGCTTCTAGCTTGTTGCTGTTTCTGTGAACTTTGTATACATGTCCTTGTTAAAATAAACTTATGTTTAAACCAACAATATCAGGTAGATACAAATAAAAGGGGGGGGGGAGGGAGAGACTAAAGAAAGCTGCTCTGAATGAAACTGTTGAACCGAGCTGAAGCCTGAACCGCTATCAAACTACATCCACAGAGAAATGAAGAAAGCTGCTCTGAATGAAACTGTTGAACCGAGCTGAAGCATGAACCGCTATCAAACTACATCCACAGAGAAATGAAGAAATACTATTAACGATGAGCCGTGGCAAGACAAAGAAATGCGAAAAAGAATATAATGTCACGTAGCCTACTCATCATACAAGAAGGCAGAACAAAAATCATGGCTACACTGCGATACCCTGTTTAACAAAGCTACAAATCCTGGCTACACTGCTAACCCTGATTAACAAAGCTACAAATCATGGCTACACTGCTAACCCTGATTAACATGCTACAAATCATGGCTACACTGCTAACCCTGATTAACAAAGCTACAAATCATGGCTACACTGCTAACCCTGATTAACATGCTACAAATCATGGCTACACTGCTAACCCTGATTAACAAAGCTACAAATCATGGCTACACTGCTAACCCTGATTAACAAAGCTACAAATCATGGCTACACTGCTAACCCTGGTTAACAAAGCTACAAATCATGGCTACACTGCTAACCCTGATTAACAAAGCTACAAATCATGGCTACACTGCTAACCCTGATTAACAAAGCTACAAATCATGGCTACACTGCTAACCCTGATTAACAAAGCTAAAACAAACCAGTCTTGACTAAAAGTAAAAACACAATGTCCATTTGTAGTTGATCAGTTTTTATATTTAGTCAAGTTTTGACTAAATATTTTAACATCGAGGGGGAATCGAAACGAGGGTCGTGGTGTATGTGCGTGTGTGTGTGCGTGTGTGTGTGTGTCTGTGTGTGTGTGTAGAGCGATTCAGACTAAACTACTGGACCGATCTTTATAAAATTTGACATGAGAGTTCCTGGGTATGAAATCCCCGAACGTTGTTTTCATTTTTTTGATAAATGTCTTTGATGACGTCATATCCGGCTTTTCGTGAAAGTTGAGGCGGCACTGTCACGCCCTCATTTTTCAACCAAATTGGTTGAAATTTTGGTCAAGTAATCTTCGACGAAGCCCGGACTTCGGTATTGCATTTCAGCTTGGTGGCTTAAAAATTAATTAATGACTTTGGTCATTAAAAATCGGAAAATTGTTAAAAAAAAATAAAAATTTATAAAACGATCCAAATTTACGTTTATCTTATTCTCCATCATTTGCTGATTCCAAAAACATATAAATATGTTATATTCGGATTAAAAACAAGCTCTGAAAATTAAATATATAAAAATTATTATCAAAATTAAATTGTCCAAATCAATTTAAAAACACTTTCATCTTATTCCTTGTCGGTTCCTGATTCCAAAAACATATAGATATGATATGTTTCGATTAAAAACACGCTCAGAAAGTTAAAACAAAGAGAGGTACAGAAAAGCGTGCTATCCTTCTTAGCGCAACTACTACCCCGCTCTTCTTGTCAATTTCACTGCCTTTGCCATGAGCGGTGGACTGACGATGCTACGAGTATACGGTCTTGCTGAAAAATGGCATTGCGTTCAGTTTCATTCTGTGAGTTCGACAGCTACTTGACTAAATATTGTATTTTCGCCTTACGCGACTTGTTATATCTCGCTTCAACTGGTGTCTACACTGAGCCCGGGTGAGTTGTAACCCCATTCCTACAGTGTGAAGGGGGGAGAATACAACAGACCCCCTGAGTCTATTCAGTCCGGCCTTTGTGTGGACAGCAGCCCATTGAACCCCCTCACTCCTACCTCGGCTCCAGTTCACACACCCACCCCCCACCCCTCTTTTTTTCTCAGGACGGCTGGGTCCCGTTAGGGTTTCACCGGTCACGGCCAGCCAATCAGAGCGCGCGAGACTGTGCCCCCTGACCTCTGAACCTTTTCACAACAGTGCTCGTAGTAAAGTTGTAGTAAAGGCAGGCGGCGGCCCCGTTCTCTGTTCTCCCGTGCCGCACACCTGTCCCCCCTTTGTGTGACGTCAGGGTCGTATTGCACACACACACACACACACACACACACACACACACACACACACAAACACACACACACACACACACACACACACACACACACACACACACACACACACACACAGCCTGGCTGACACACTTACACACACACACTGGCACACACCTGGGGCGACTCCATTCTCTTTAACAAGTCTCTCCTCCACATTGAAAACCTGTACGTGTTCATGTGTCATTTTCAACAAATAAACAATCACGTGACAATAGAACTGAATCTACCACCACCTCCACTATACTACTACATGTACTAATTAACAGTAAGAAATAAAGAAAATAAACTTAAGTCAGTGCTGAATTTGTTTTTTGTTACCAAACACATTACCTTTAGAAAAAATGCAGAGAATAGATCTTTTCAGCGTCTGGACCCTTTGTTCCAGACAGGCTTTACATCAAAATTTCGCTCAAGCCTTTCTATGCGGGGGGGGGGGGGGGGGGGGGGAGGCCACACAATGGGGAACCAACATCTGGCGTCGACCTGTTCGTGAGCACCCTCTGAAAAGTGAGACAGAGGGCTTCAGAGAGAGAGATGGGGGCTTCAGAGAGAGAGAGAGAGAGAGAGAGAGAGAGAGAGAGAGAGAGAGAGAGAGAGAGAGAGAGAGACACTGAGAGAGAGAGAGAGAGAGAGAGCGAGAGACTGAGTGAGAGAGAGAGAGAGAGAGAGAGAGAGAGAGAGAGAGCGCAGGGGAGGTAAGCATGTTCCAAGGCCAGCTGGCGTCTCCCGTCGCAAGGGCGGGAGTTACCCCTGAGGTTCTGTCAGGGTTTTGTTGCTGATATCTTTTATCTATTTGATTTTAACAAGCGTTAACTGAACAGATCGGATAGCTCCTTTTTTGTTTTTCCACTTTTTCTTTTATCATTCTCATGATATTATTTTTTCTTTCTTTGTTCTCTGTTTCTTTGTTTTCTTTTTAGTTTAGTTTTTTATTTGACGGACGGCTGTGACACGCCGGTACAGTGATTTGGGAGACTCAGGTTTTACTGCACCCTCACAGCTTTTCATCCTTGACAGGGCCTCAGGTTGGTGTCAGCTGCTGCGCCGTGTCAAAGTTCATCGCGCGCAGATCATCACGGGTCATGCCGTCATCTAGCCCCGCCCCTTTTATTGTTGTCCCATGGCGGAACCGTTAGTTACGATACGGGGGGGGGGGGGGGGGGGGGGAGAACAGATGACAAATTCACACTTTTGTGCTGACACAGACCCGTTAGCCGGAAAGAGAGAGGGACACGGGATAACAAGTTGATTCTCTGTGGTACACCCACAACACGGGATAACAAGTTGGTTCTCTGTGGTACACCCACAACACGGGATGACACGTTGATTCTCTGTGGTACACCCACAACACGGGATGACACGTTGATTCTCTGTGGTACACCCACAACACGGGATGACACGTTGATTCTCTGTGGTACACCCACAACACGGGATGACAAGTTGATTCTCTGTGGTACACCCACAACACGGGATGACACGTTGATTCTCTGTGGTACACCCACAACACGGGATAACACGTTGATTCTCTGTGGTACACCCACAACACGGGATAACAAGTTGGTTCTCTGTGGTACACCCACAACACGGGATGACACGTTGATTCTCTGTGGTACACCCACAACACGGGATGACAAGTTGATTCTCTGTGGTACACCCACAACACGGGATAACAAGTTGGTTCTCTGTGGTACACCCACAACACGGTATAACACGTTGATTCTCTGTGGTACACCCACAACACGGGATGACAAGTTGATTCTCTGTGGTACACACACAACACGGGATAACACGTTGATTCTCTGTGGTACACCCACAACACGGGATAACACGTTGATTCTCTGTGGTACACCCACAACACGGGATGACAAGTTGATTCTCTGTGCCGGTACACCCATAACACGGGATAACACGGTGATTCTCTGTGGTACACCCACAACACGGGATAACACGTTGATTCTCTGTGGTACACCCACAACACGGGATGACAAGTTGATTCTCTGTGGTACACCCACAACACGGGATGACAAGTTGGTTCTCTGTGGTACACCCACAACACGGGATGACAAGTTGATTCTCTGTGGTACACCCACAACACGGTATAACAAGTTGGTTCTCTGTGGTACACCCACAACACGGGATAACACGTTGATTCTCTGTGGTACACCCACAACACGGGATGACAAGTTTTCACAAGATAAGCAGCTGGCGTACCCTACAAGTCTTGATAATGGTTGACCGACAGCTTGCTTACGTTAGTTTATATTGGGCCAAAAGCGCAGCCAGCAGGCCGTTTCGCACAGTAAACTATGACTAAAAATGTTTTCTATAACGATCGTATTGTACGACTTTCACGGTCGTCAACAATTTCTTTGCTTTTAAAAAAACCCGTTGGTTTAAAAAACATATGTTTTCATTCTATAATTCTCTCTTCCCCAGTGATTCACTTGTGTCGAATCTCGTGAAAACATGAGGTTGAGCTAGCTGAAGGGAGTAGCAACATGAGGTTAAGCTAGCTGCCGAAAGGATCAGCAACTTCATAGCAACACTGAACGGAGAAAAAAAGAAAGAAAGAAAGAGAGAAAGGAAAGAAGAAAGGAAGACAGGAAAAGCCTTCATAAACAATCGAATAGAAAGGAACATTGCTGAAAAAGGCGAGCATTGCTGAAAAAACCCAAAAAACGAAACAAGTAAACATACAAACAAAACCAAAACCAAACGAAACCAAAACATACAAACAAACAAACTAAAGACACAAAAAAACAAGTCGCGTAAGGCGAAAACACAACATTTAGTCAAGCTGTCGAACTCACAGAATGAAACTGAACGCACTGCAATTTTTCAGCAAGACCGTAACCTCGTAGCATCGTCAGTCCACCGCTCGTGGCAAAGGCAGTGAAATTGACAAGAAGAGCGGGGTAGTAGTTGCGCTGAGAAGGATAGCACGCTTTTATGTACCTCTCTTCGTTTTAACTTTCTGAGTGTGTTTTTAATCCAAACATATCATATCTATATGTTTTTGGAATTAGGAACCGACAAGGATTAAGATGAAAGTGTTTTTAAATTGATTTCGAAAATTTAATTTTGATCATAATTTTTATATTTTTAATTTTCAGAGCTTGTTTTTAATCCATATATAACATATTTATATGTTTTTGGAATCAAGAAATGATGAAGAATAAGATGAACGTAAATTTGGATCGTTTTATAAAAAATAAAAAATAAATTACAATTTTCAGATATTTAATTACCAAAGTCATTAATTGATTTTTAAGCCACCAAGCAATACCGAAGTCCGGCCTTTGTCGAAGATTGCTTGGCCAATGAGGGTGTGACAGTGCCGCCTCAACTTTTACAAAATGCCGGATATGACGTCATCAAAGACATTTATCGAAAAAATGAAAAAAACCATCTTGGGATATCATACCTAGAAACTCTCATGAACAATTTCATAAAGATCGGTCCAGTAGTTTACTCTGAATCGCTCTACACACACGCGCACACACACACACACACACACACACACACACACACACACACACCACGACCCTCATCTCGATTCCCCCCTCTATGGTAAAAACACCACAAAAACAGACCCATCATCAAGAACAACAAGAAATGTGTGCACCTGTGAATGTTACGAATGTCACCAACAACAAAGAGGGGGAATGTCACCAACAACAAAGAGGGGGAATGTCACCAACAACAAAGAGGGGGAATGGAGACGAGGGTCGTGGTGTATGCACGGAAATGTAGGTCCGTGGTGTATGTGTGTGTGTGTGTGTGTGTGTGTGTGTGTGTGTGCAGAGCGATTCAGAGTAAACTACTCGACCGATCTTTATGAAATTTGAAATGAGAGTTTTTTGGAATGATATCCCCAGAATTTGTTTCATTTTTCGATAAATGTCTTTGATGACGTCATATCCGGCTTTTTGTAAAAAATGAGGCGGCACTGTCACACCCTCATTTTTCAATGAAATTGATTGAAATTTTGGCCAAGCAATCTTCGACGAAGGCCGGACTTTGGTATTGCATTTCAGCTTGAAGGCATAAAAATTAATTTATGACTTTGGTCATTAAAAATCTGAAAATTGTAATTACATTTTTTTTATATAAATGATCCAAAAATAATTTCTTCTTATTCTTCATTATTTTCTGATTCCAAAAAGATATAAATATGTTATAATTTTATTTGGATTAAAACCAAGCTCTGAAAATTAAAAATATAAAAATTATGAGTAAAATTAAATTTCCGATATCGATTTAAAAACATCATCTTTAAAACATTTAAAAATTTCATCTTATTCCTTGTCCGCTCCTGATTCAAAAAACATAATAGATAGGATATGTTTGGATTAAAAACAAGCCCAGAAAGTTAAAAAGAAAAGCGTGCTATCCTGCTCAGCGCAACCACTGCCGCGCTTTTCTGGATTGTCAATTTCACCGCTCGTTGCGGACTGACGATGCTACGAGTATTCGGTCTTGCTGAAAAAATGCAGTGCGTTCAGTTTCATTCTGTGAGTTTGACAGCTTGACTAAATGTTGTATTTTCGCCTTACGCGACTTGTTTTACGTTCTCTGCTAAGTGGAGCTCGGTTTGTGTGCGAGGCACCATCCGGTGCTTCAGTAATTCAATAACTTGAAACATTTTTTTATTTTATTTTTTTTAAACCCTATCTTTAAGCTGTTGATTTAAAAATGTAAGAAAAAAGAAAAAAGAAAGAGGGAGAAGGAAAAACAAGTCGCGTAAGGCGAAAATACAATATTTAGTCAAGTAGCTGCCATTTTTCAGCAAGACCGTATACTCGTAGCATCGTCAGTCCACCGCTCATGGCAAAGGCAGTGAAATTGACAAGAAGAGCGGGGTAGTAGTTGCGCTAAGAAGGATAGCACGCTTTTCTGTACCTCTCTTTGTTTTAACTTTCTGAGCGTGTTTTTAATCGAAACATATCATATCTATATGTTTTTGGAATCAGGAACCGACAAGGAATAAGATGAAAGTGTTTTTAAATTGATTTGGACAATTTAATTTTGATAATAATTTTTATATATTTAATTTTCAGAGCTTGTTTTTAATCCGAATATAACATATTTATATGTTTTTGGAATCAGCAAATGATGGAGAATACGATAAACGTAAATTTGGATCGTTTTATAAATTTTTATTTTTTTTACAATTTTCCGATTTTTAATGACCAAAGTCATTAATTAATTTTTAAGCCACCAAGCTGAAATGCAATACCGAAGTCCGGGCTTCATCGAAGATTACTTGACCAAAATTTCAACCAATTTTGTTGAAAAATGAGGGCGTGACAGTGCCGCCTCAACTTTCACGAAAAGCCGGATATGACGTCATCAAAGACATTTATCAAAAAAATGAAAACAACGTTCGGGGATTTCATACCCAGGAACTCTCATGTTAAATTTCATAAAGATCGGTCCAGTAGTTTAGTCTGAATCGCTCTACACACACACACACACACACACACACACACACACACACACAGACACACACACACGCACATACACCACGACCCTCGTTTCGATTCCCCCTCGATGTTAAAATATTTAGTCAAAACTTGACTAAATATAAAAAGAAGAAAAAGGAAACTGAGCTGAACATTAGGAATAAATTTATGTTATGATTATTTTTATTTATTTATTTATTTATTTAAACATATTAGTTTACTGATAATGTTTGTTGATTTAAAAATGTACACATTTGACAGAGAAAAGAAAAGACCTATGAGGAAGGTTTGCTCCAAGCCACACACCAACAACAACAAAAAAAGGCAAACAATAATTGTAGTAGCAAACCTGCATGCAACTGAGGTTTAAAAAAAAAAATTTTAAAAAAAATAACTTGAAACATTTGGACAAATTAATAGCCCAAAACACTGAATCTATTTACTTTATAACGAACTTCATCACAGCTTGACATCACAGAAAAAAAGTAAAGCTTAGAAATGTGGTAACTTCAAGTTAAACTCATCGGAAGCTGTCTAGAGCTCCCCAAACCTAATTTACATGTCAATGCGTGCGTCACAGACTAGGGGTAACAACGAAAAGTCGACACCGGTAGTCAGACGAGAGAACGCTGACCTCTCTGAAGTTCACGCACATGTTGCGCATGCGCGGTGTGCCACAAGTGTGCGTTCATTGACGCCGAGAACACACCCACACAGGAGTTGTAAGTCTATGCGGATAGCACGTTAGTTATGAGATCTATGCACTCCGGCATGGTAGGACGTGGACCTCGCTCAGTCTGACTGCATACTTGTGATCAACTTTCAGCATTGGGTTGCTTGCCAAGAGGAGTACTATACCGGAGACATCCTGCACATCGGACGCAAATAGAACATTCCTGCAGAGCGTGTGTGTGCATTGTACATGCACACATTCCGACAGCTTGCGAATTCCAGAAGAATGCGCTTCAGCGGCGGCTGCATTGGTAGGTTTGCCATCTTGCATAGCTGGTTATTTGTTTGACAATGCCAGTGGAGGCTCATAATCACGCCCAGACACCCTCCGCACACTCTGTATTCGGCGTGTGAATCTGGGATGTATTTTCCATGTGATTATGTTGATCATTCCTGGATAATCTGCACTATGAGATCTCTAAACCAGCATCACACACTGTGTGTGTGTGTAAGAGAGAGAGGAGAGAGAGAGAGAGAGAGAGAGAGAGAGCGCTTTCGACCTTTGCACAAGTGAGTTCAAGCGAGGGTTTTTCCAGTTGCGTAGGTAATTCAGACCTACACTTGCCTATCTTTTGTGAGAGGTCATTGATGCGTCAAGTGCGTCCAGGTACAACGCGAGGCAGTTACAACACTGTCAACAGCCGAACAGGCAGTGTGTGTTTTGCCCAGTAGCGATGTGTTGTGATCTCAGCCAGAGTGTTTAACTGGCTGAACCCATCATGTTGTTACAGTGGCTGAACCCATCATGTTGTTACAGTTGATGTGGAATATTCATGTTTTCACAGTTGCAGTAAGAATGTAGATTTTGAGATCGTGTTGCTTGCTTGGACTTGTGTGGACGAACCTACTGTGTTTTGACATGTGATTTGCAGACAGGCTTTAAGAGGATAAGACATTGTGTGCTTTACACTGTAGTAAGACAGGCACTCACCTGAATTTGTCCTTGGTCAAACCAGTCGTTTCTTACACATTGTGTATTTAACGGGTGGTGGGGTTAGGGGTGGGGGCGAGAGAAAGGGAGAATGTACGTTCTGGCTCACCGATTCCGACAGACCCTAAATATTAACGCAAAATAGGCTTCTGGACTAAACTTTTACTAAAATGAAACATGCGACAAAATCAGAAAAATACTGCATAAATCCATACAAAAAAAATACAGTAAAGTAAGGTTGTTTTGAACCAATGCCGGGTCTGTCGGAATCAGTAACCCAGAACGTACATTCTCCCTTTCTCTTATACAACATTCTTAAGCTCAATACGCTCTCTCATTTACAAACTTTACTTCATATGTTCTTTCACTGTTAGAATTATATCTGATACATGCAATGTGACTGTCTAAACGAATAGTTAACTCTTTACAAGTGATTCTATTTTTACTTTTTCTTCCCGTCCTATTTGAATCCCCTTTTTTAAAAACTGCTTTTTCAGATCTTCTATATCGAGTGGCTTGTTATATTCAGCTCGTGTTTTTGTTTGAATACTTGCTTTCTTACTTTTGTAGTCATCAAAGTCTGTTTGTATCTGTTTGAATTCTTCGTCAGAAACTTTTGAATCTTCAAGTGCTTTACTGATAGACAGTTTTAGGCTAGACAATTTTGATGATGCAAGAGTGGAAATGGATTCGTGTTTTTCAAGCTTTTTCACAATTTTTTTCATTATAGCTGATGCTATAAATGATAAACCACCAACTGCTGCTGCCACACCACCTAGGATTAGAGAAACTGGAGTCCCTACTCCGGTAGCTAACAGAATTGTTCCCGTTACACCTGCAGCTGATGCAAGGATAGTAGAACCAGTGCTGGCATTAGAAAGGCTGTTGTAAGTTGTTGAGTACTTACGTCTAGCGCGAGAATATTTTTCTAATTCATCTTCTAGTTGTTTTTGTATATTACTAATGTGTGCCAGTCTGAATTGTTGACTTTCTGCTGCACTTTCATCAATATTAGGATAAAGCTTCACACTGCTAGTCATCTTTTTAATGCAAAATATAAAATATTTATCTTAATTCTCACTGGCCAGTGTTTCTGCTAAGCTTTGAAGCTGTTCATTGCTTAACACCTTATCTGTATAGTAGAAAGCAATCAAATCAAGATAAGTAAGATTAATACTTCTTATTTCTGTTAAATTATTTATATCTGCGTTAACAACAACATTTTGGTTTGACGTCTGTTTTTTTATTGTGTTAGAATCCTTTTGAACAGCAATAAATACTCTGACTTCTTCAACATTTAATGGTCTCCAGTTGAGATTTATTCCTCTCATTAGAACAGTGTTTGTGGTTTCTTCCCTTTTCCTGACAACTATATCAAATATCATAGTTGCATTCTGCCCTATTGGAAGCTTGGGTATAAAATCGACAATGGTGTCAGCGTCCTTTTCAACACTTTGTTTTCTGTGAATGAGATAGTTGTTCTTATGGAAAGGTTTAACTGCAACTTCTCCCCTGCTGTTAATCGCAGGAACAAGGCTAACAATTAGTGGTTTAGCATTGATTGACTTACGGAATGTGTCGTCTTTTCCAACAAGAGTGTATGGACTCACAAATTCAAACTTCATTTCCCAGTCAATCTTTTTTATAACAGGACTAAGTACCCATTTTTTATTCTGATGTTTCCACATGTAGTATATGTCATCGACAATTGGATCAGGTACATTAACATCACGGATTTGGCCTAGTTTGAGAAATCTTGGTTTCTTTTCATCGTCGATTTCCTTTCTCTTGTAATGACCAGTGTCTGTAAACTCGAATGCATACACTGCACCAACTTCAGCATTGCTCTCAAAGTCGATAGCGTCTGCTAAATCTTTCAACTCTATAGTTGAACATGCAACAGGATAAGCTATTGTAGGTCCACTCGACATTTTAATACTCAATATTTTATGGAACTATTTCCAATGTAATGTTAAACAAACAATCAACTGGTTGTCCACTTTGATTTTTCAGATCAATGTGTAGGAATTCATGACACCCTTCCTCCAAGTCCTTGAACTGAAGTGTCTTAAATGTTGGCACGTGCATTTTACAAAAAGAGGCATCACTCGGTGGAAGAATCCTAAGCAGATCAGAACGCTGATCATTAAACAGATTATAGGATGTGTTAAGCTCTCTCATGTGAACAAACAGTACACTGTTAACATCCATGTCAATGGGACGTGTTCCCTTGTATAAATTTGTAATTCCAAGCATATCAAGGAGTTTGGTTGGAAACTCAACGTTTACTTCTCTAGTTTTGGGCATAGTAAGAGTAGCAATGAGACTTGCATGATTTAAACTCGCTGTAATACCTACTGGAGCAAACAATTCTTTCTCTAAAGTGCAGAAGTCATAGTAACCATCTTCTACAGAATGTGTTTTACCATTAATTCTAACCCAGTTGTTAGCCTTTTTTTTACTGATATTATACCAAGTAACCTTGTACATAATTTCATGCAGTGCAACTTTCATTCCTCCATTTTGATTGTTGATAGGGTTTGCAAGTTTAACTGGCACACTAGTCTTCACATTTGTTAGTGTGATAAACATTTTTTATTCAACAACAAAAATGAGTCAGTATAAATTCAACAAAGATGTTAAATACAAAACTGGACCATATTACAATCCAAAGACTATTTCTTTCCATGAGTTGGACTTTGCTGTAACAGAAACAGAATCCATTCGCGTTAAAGTGCCTGACCCATTCCATTCTTACCTAAATCCCCCAATCAAAAATGATAGTGTTCCAAAGATGTGGAACTCTCACCCAATTCAGTTCTATCAGAATCAGTTAAACTTTGCAATATTCTGTGCAACCACGGGATGTGGAGTGTCCTATGCAGACCACATGAATAATTCAAACTTACTGACAAAGTGTGTGTACACATTTCACGTTTACTATCAGTGCAGGAGAATCTTGTCTGAACTTCAGGCACCAATGCCGCATGAAAAGAGCTGGAACCCATTCAACAATAGGATAAACATGAAAGTGTATGAGCGTCTCTGCAATGAATTCAATATAGATTTTAAGACCGACTTTAGGCAAAAGCAAGACAAAAACCATGGCATGGGAACACTATATTTATGGGGTGTCCACAGGAGGTATAATTTTGATTACTGGCCAGGTCATACATCTTTTTCTTCAAATGTGCAGGTACAGTTAGGATCAATAGAACAACAGCACCACAATGCATGGACTACTTTTATATTAGACACCGGCAAAGGTTTCACTGGATCAGGTGTTGAAAGGATCAATGAATCTATCCGAACATATGCGTGGTGCTTGCTAGGCTCGCAGGCACAGACACGATCAAACATAATGAGAACAAGCACAGGGTTTGGTGCACAGAAACAGTTGTTATCAAATTTAGAAGATGTCATAAACTCTGCAGTTGATCTGCCTTCCAGCATCAAAAGGTATCAAGACTCTCTCCGTTATGCAAGATCAAAAGTTGACTTTGCTGTTGGTAACGGCCTTTACATGTTACCTTCTGATCTCCAGCTGCAGATTGGAACAATAACAAATTATAACAATGAAATCATTATTGCTAGTGACACCCAGCCGCTTGGAAAGGGTGAAGAACTGAATTCAGAAATCAGAACGATGTTACAGCCATATCACAATGAACAGAAACAAAGCGTGACAAGTGAAGATCACGCTGCAGGTGAAGATCATTCTGTCACTAGTGATGATCAAGCTGTTAGTATTAGTGATGATCATGAATCGCAGAAGACTGCTCTAGTAATTGGTGGAGTGGGTGTAGGCTTACTTTTGCTTTATTCTCGTTAGCAGAACACCTGCAATTAAAACTATTAGAGTCCAGAGATGTTCAGCCATGAAACCAACAACTTTACCTGCAAAAGATAACAGCCAGCTAACAATTGAACCAATGATTCCTGGAAGTGCATCCAAAGCTTTTGCTGCTAGTTTCTTTAATAGTTCTGCAATGTGTTTGAGTTGTTTCTTTACCCATCCCGGATCAGATGGAGATGAAGGTGAAGGTGGAGGTGGAGGTGTGACAGTGCCACCTGTGAGTGTTAACACTAATGTGCTTATTGCAAATCCTAACGCAGTTAGTATACTAGCTATTGTGATTCCCTGCTCTCTGAAAAGCGTTCTAATTCTTTCAGCAAGAGTTGTGTCTTCGTAAAGGATTCTTTGAATTGTATTTTTTATTCTGCTGACCTGTGTTCTCAGTTGTTCTCTATTGTTACTTAGAACTTCTAACCTTATGGCTTTCTCCTCCTGCAAATCTTTTAAACGCTTAGAAATTCTGTTTTTTACTTCTTGTTCTAGGTTCAAATCATCAGCATCAGCAAGTTTTTGTTTCTCTTTGTTTATATCTTCATCCAGCTGACCTAGTTTTGACAGATTATTTGCTATTTCACCTCTGATGGTTTGTAGTGATTGATTAAGGGCTTCTATTTCTCTCATAGGTAATAGTTCATGTGGAGTCTTCAGTGAAGTTTCCTCAGAAAAAGAAGTCTCTATCTCTTGTATAAGTTGATCAGCCTCATCTGCAAGTTTATTAAGATCTTGCAATGGAACAGATTCTATTTGAGTAGCAGTTGGTAGTCCTAGTTCTGCTTGTTGAAGTAAGGAAACAACCTGGGAAGGTGATGACCGTGTGCTAGGCACAATATCTAATTGCCTAAGTCGATTAGCAGTAAGTTTTTGTTTTAGTGAAACTTTTGATAGAAACTTAGCAGGATTAGATTTATATGTAAGTTGGACTTTTTCTCCTTTATCGCTAGTTGTATATAAATGATTTGCTTCCATTTTGAACTGGTTTGGATCTAAAACATCAGGTTCTTCTCCTAAACTTTTGTAGAAATCTCTAACTTTACCTTCCAGAAGTTTATGTCGTGCCACCTCATAATGCAGTGAATGATGGTAGGGAACCAAAGGGATTGCTTCGCTCATGTCGTCCGCTGGCTCAAATAAATCTTCAAATCCACCTTCTGCCATTTGTAACTTATTTTTTATTTTGAAAATAAAAAAAGATGGCACAATCGTTCGGTTCTGTTCTTGATCCTTACAGAAGGCTGAAAGAACCTCTCGGGGTAAAAGGAATAAGGCAAACAGTTATAGTCACAAATAATCCTTCTACTATTGATCAGAATGAAATACTTACTGTTAGGTTTCCTAATCTAGGTAAGAACGATGTTATTGTACCAGGCACTGTAAGACTATCATTCAAATTAGAATTAGAATCTGGCTCAGATGAAAATAGGACTTTGGCTTATAATGTAGGAAGAGCAATTGTGAGGAAGATTACTGTCAAACTGGAAGGGCGGGAAGTGATGTCATTGAATAATGCAGATGTATTTTTAGTTTATGCAGATAATTGGTTAACTGACAATGAAAAGAAAAACAGAGTGTTTCAAGGGATTCAGTCAGACAATGGGATAAAAGTTAGAATAGGAGCCGGAGATAAAGCTGACAATAACAAAAAAGATAACGCTGTCAATGTTGCTTTTGGAAACAAATTTTGTATTCCACTTGACTTTGAACTCATAAATTCACATCCTCCCTTCTATCAAGGAGCATTGCGTGACAGGCTGTCATACGACCTGACTTTCAATAGTTATGATCGTGTTATGCTTTCACAAGACCCGGAAGCAAAGTATAAGGTGTCTGGAATTTCTTTAGAGTTTGATGTTGTAAACCATCCTGAACTGGCTAGACTTATAGAAAATCAGTACAGTTCTAAGCTGCCTATCTATTATGAAAGAGTGTTGAATCACAGTACACTTTCAAAAAGCCAGGCCGATCCAATCTGGAACATTAACTTGAATACACCAGCTAGGTCAATGAAGGGAATACTTATGTTGTTTGAGGAACCAAAAGATTCATATGAAAGGCAAATAGAAAAGTTTTACAATCCACTAATCAATAGAGTATATTGCACAATTGAAGGGCAGCCAAACCAAATATTTGCATCTGGCATGCTGCCATACCAACACTATGATGAAGCAAGAAAGTACTTTACTGGAGGAAGATTGAAAGACCCAACATCTGATCTTGTGGCTAAAGATCTACATTTACACGGTGTTGGCGTAGAAGATTTCTTGACAAATAAATATGCGTTATGGCTGGATCTCAGAACAACTGACGACAACAAACTGCATGGAAGTGGAAGGCGAATTGAAAACGGATCAGAAGGAATCACAATACAAATTGAAAAGGAAGTAGGGAGTAGTAGTAAATCAGTTAAGATCTACGTGTTTGTTGTGTCAGATGCGCAGTTAAACATCTCTGAAAGCAGATTACAGGATATTGTTTATTGAACGTGTTAAAATGAAGTATCTAGATTTTCTTCCAAAAGATCCACACTGTTCTTTGATTTGTGGGGCAACAGGTTGCGGCAAAACAAGATATGTTTTGGATTTATTACAGACTGTTTACATAAATCACTTTGAACACATAGTCATATTCTGTCCAACCATAAAGCATAACAGAACATACAAGGAGAGAAAATTCATATGGTCTGATCAAAATATATTTATTGTAAATCCTTCTGATCGTCTAAATGTTTGCTTGGAGCATTATTTCGATCTTTTTCAGAACACGCCAACACTGTTTATTATTGATGACTGTGCAGCAGAACGTGACATTGTTAGAAAGAAAAGTGCACTAGCAAAGCTTGCATTCAGTGGACGACATGCATTAATATCAGTTTGGATATTAACACAAAAATACAATGCAGTTCTGAAAGACTTTAGAGAGCAACTCAAAACAATAACATTGTTCTATTCAAAGGACCGTGACAGTTTTGAAGAGTGCCTTCGAGAAAATGATGTCATTGAAAACAAACAGGAGAGAGAAAGAATAAAGAATAATCTGAAATCTTCTAAGCACTCGAAACTGGTTTTAAAAACTGATCAACCAGTTCAGTATGTATGTTTGTAGAAATCCTTGCTAAGTTCTTGTCAAGTTCTTACTCAAGTTCTTGTCAAGTTCTTACCAAGTTCTTACTCAAGTTCTTGTCAAGTTCTTGTCAAGTTCTTACTAAGTTCTTACCCAAGTTCTTACTCAAGTTCTTGTTAAGTTCCTACCTAAGTTCTTACCCAAGTTCTTACCTAAGTTCCTACCTAAGTTCTTGTTAAGTTCCTACCCAAGTTCTTACTCAAGTTTAATTACTAGATTTTAATTTTATTCTGCATCAAAATAAAATGAACTGTGATGAATTGCTGATGCAGACTGCTACAGATATTGAAATCTGTGACAGTAGGACTATACCTGATAAAAAAGAAAGATTGTATTCACTTGCTGTTTGTGGAAAAACAAAACACTACCTTGGGCAGCAGTTAACTGTGGAAGAAGTACAACATCTTTCCTCAGAAGATATAGAAAAGTATCATGGACGGTATGAATCAGTGCTTGGTTCTAAGATGGTTAGAAGTATTGGACAGACTGTTATAGGTTTGTACACAAAGATTTTTGGACATTTTACACCTCTCGACTCGGAGGAAGACTTAACACATGATCTAACTCATGACCCTGTTGTTTCCAAGTCCCTCGAATCTCTTGCCTGTGGCCTGTATTATCGATTTGGTGCTTTATTAGTACCATTTGTTGCTGGATTAATTACTTTCAAACACATTAATTTTCAGAATAAAAAAGATGACGGATCAGTTGAAGCAGACAGTGGAGCAGACGAAAATACCAGAAGTGAACACAGTGACAAAGAAACCTGGTAGAGTAGAAGCAGGAAAAAAACTAGCCGAATGGAACAGACAAAAAAAGTTAAATCAAAAGGCAAAGCAGAACATTATGTCTGAGGTTGAGCAGACACCAAACATTCCTGAAGTGACTAAGGTCACACAAACTGATCAAGAATTAAAATCTTCATTTCTATCATACAGAAAAGTAGCTGTAGCAGCTGTTGTTGGAGGAGGTGGATACTTGCTTTACAAACTTTGGCAAGGCAAATATAAAGTGTCAGAAACACCAAAATCAGAAACACCAAAACCAACAAACAAAGCAGTACAAACAATAAAAAAGCCCACAGTAGTACCTGCAGTGGATTCATTTCATATGGAATAATTTTAATATTTTAATTTTGATAACATAAAAATGAGTTCTGAAAAGACAATAGTTAATCTAGTTTATCACGCTGCAGTGATTGGAGGCTTGAGTGTAGGTTACACAATGCTGGGTAAAAGTCTCCTCAGAATGAAACCAGCCGACTTGGGAAAGTTAGACTTCGAAGACGGTGCTAAACTAATTGGTGTTGTGACAGCTTCCTTTGCAACAAAAGACTTCCTGGTGAAGCAAGGAATTATTCCAGAAAATATAAACATGTAAGACAATAAAATGGCTAGCTTGGTTATGATGGTGGGAGGTGCGATTGTAAATGCGCTTGCATTTTCTGGCAGCAACTATTTGTTTTCTAAACTGCAAAATGGTGAAGAGAGGGAAAGGCACAACAAAGCCATGGAACAACTGGCGAAAGCACAGGATGAATACGAGAAGAAACGAATTGCGCAGTTAGACTTTATGAATGATAAACTCAGGCAGCAAGGACATGCAAACAAAACCTTTGCCAATGTTGATGCAGCCATTCAAGAATACTATCTTGTAACTGGAAAGAAAATGAAGACAAGTGCTCCTCCAAAACTGGGTGACTTTTATCAGCCTTCAGAAGAGCAGAAAATGGGGGAGATTGTTTTCATTGTTATTGGTATGGCTGTTGTTTACTTTATTGCGCGTGCTGTCAAATCTTAATATTCTGTCATTTAAAAAACCATGAGTGATGCTTTGTTATCTAAAATATATTATTCCCCAAAAGGATACTGGAAAGGAAGAACTGCTATTGACAAGCTCAGTGACGCAGCAGGTGTTTCTCAAGATACAGCAAAGAAATGGTTGTCAAAGCAGGCAGTTTGGCAGATCTATTTACCTGCACCAAGAAAAATTACACGACCACACTTTGTTAACATTAAACCGAATGACACTCATCAAATAGACCTGCTGTATTTACCGCATGACACAGTCAGAAGGAAGAAATATAAGTATGCACTGACTGTAGTTGATGTTGCAACAAGATACAAAGATGCTGAACCGTTGACAGAGAAAAGTGCTATAGCTACAGCTGTTGCCCTGCAAGAAATTTACAGACGTGGACCACTAAAGTATCCCAGAATGATTCAGTGCGATGATGGTAAGGAGTTTAAAGGAGCTGTCAACCAGCTTCTGTTAAAACATCATGTTACAGTGAAGAGAGGTATTCCAGGAAACCACAGGTCACAGGCTATTGTTGAGAGCTTTAACAAACAGTTGGCAGAAAAACTGTTTTCATATCAGTACCATCAGGAATTTTTGGACACAGAAAGTAAATTGCGTAACACTGAATGGGTCAAAAGATTACCATCAGTACTTAGAGCAATGAATCTGGAGGTATTTAAAGCTACAGGGTTAAGACCAGTTGATGCAATCAAACAGAAAACAATACCTGTTGCTCCAAAGTCAACAACACCAGTGGCATTACTACCTTTCAATCAGAAAGTCAGATATTTATATGCACCCGGTGAAGCTGAGGGTGACAGCAGGAAGCGTGCAACGGATCCAATCTGGAGTATTGACATTCATGAAATCAAGAGAGTAGTAGAGACAAATCCACCTATATATTACTTGAGAGAACCAGCACCGCAAAGAGCCTTTGTAAAAGAGGAATTACAATTAGTTCCACGTGGTACAAATGTTAAATGATTTTTTATTTCAGATTTTATAGTGTTAACAAAAATGGAAGCTCTGAGAAAGAATTCTAAGCAACTTCATTTTTTTGATTTATATTTTTATTTTGAGTTATAAAATCAAACTCACAGCGATGGAAGACTCTGTATTAGAATCTTTATCGACAGTATTTGACACCGTTGAATTACAAGTAACGGATCCTCAAAATGTGCAGTCCAGTGTGCAAGACGCCATTGAACAAATTCCAAACAATTTGTTGATTGAACCTCCAGTAAAAGTGCAGATAGTCAGTTTAATAAAATACAAAACAGTCAGTGATGAGGTGCTAGAAGTTCATGTTTCAACCAGACAACTAGCACTTAATTCTATGGCAGAATTGAATGGAAACTGGGCAGATGAAATGATGAAACGGTTTGAGCAAGCTGCAGAGGATGCAAAGATGAAAGGATCCGGATGGTCAGAAGGTGAAATTATAAAAATAGAATTGAAGCTAAGTAAATTTGCCCCCATCAGAGGTAGAAGTTACATACCTTTACCTCCTGCTCTTGTCAAAAAACGTGCTGTGCTGAACATAAAGAATGATGATGACAAATGTTTTATGTGGTGTGTTCTGGCAAGACTGTACAGTGTAAAGAAAAATGCAGAAAGAGTGTCTAACTATCATGCATACAGAAATAAACTAAACTTTACTGGTATTGAATTTCCTGTCAGCATTACAAGCATTGACAAATTTGAACAGCAAAACAAACCCATCACCGTAAATGTTTACACGTGGGATGAGGAAGATGAACTGAAACCAGTCAGAATATCAAAGAACTCACCAACGATTGGTGATTGTGATACTAACCATGTTGACATGTTACTAATGACTGATGGTGTAAAATATCATTACACTTTGATTCGTACAATGAGTAGACTGATGGCGAGCACAAGCAATCACAATAGTAAACAAGACTTTTGTAGGCGATGTCTCTTGCGTATTCCATCAATTCATGCAGCACTTATACACAAGCAACATTGTAAGAGCGTTGATGATGCGGTCGTGAAGTTAACAACACCGCCGCCAGACAGCAAAGTGTATTTTAAGAATGTATGCAAACTACAGAAAAGTCCTTATGTTGTTTATGCTGACTTTGAATCTATCATTGTGCCATATGAAGGACCTTTACCAAAAGACCTACCTAAAACAGTAACTCTAAGTAATCATCAAGTCTGTTCATATGCATTTATTGTTGTTAGTTCAGATGGTAAACATTCTAAACCGCAATTGTACAGAGGACCTAATGCAGCAAAGAACTTCTTACAGCAAATGAACCAAGTGCGAAATGACTGCTCCAAACAACTGAATCTTTCAGACATTGTTATGAAACCTGAAGACCAAGAACAGTTTAACTCTACCACACAGTGTTGGATATGCGAACAAAGTCTAACACCAAACCCAGACAATCCAATAGTAAGAGATCATGATCATGTAAGTGGGCAGTTCCGAGGAGCAGCACACAGCAAATGTAATCTACAATTAAAGTTTGATCCTAAGACTTGGAAGCTTCCAATCTTCTTCCATAACTTGCGCGGTTATGATTCACATCTGATCATGCAGGCAGTAACTGATGAATACAAAGCAAGATGCATTGCGCAGTCTTCAGAAAAGTACATGGCCTTTACTCTGAATAGTTTACACTTCTACGATTCTGCTCAACATCTGATGGGAACACTTGAGTCTTTATCTTCATCACTAACTGCTTTCCCAATCACATGTAAGTACTTTGACAGTGACTTAGTTAGAAAGGGAGTCTATCCATATGAATACATGGATTCGTGGGAGAGGTTTGATGAAGATGAGTTACCACCAAAGGATGCTTACTTCTCACGGCTGAAGGGTAAAGGTATAAGTGACGAAGACTATGAACACGCTAAGACTGCATGGAATAAATTAGGATGTAATACAATGGGTGATTATCATGATCAATATTTGTTGGCTGATGTTTGTTTACTTGCAGATATATTTGAGAATTACAGAAGAACATGTATGAAGCACTACAATCTAGATCCTTCACATTACATATCTGCACCAGGCATGAGCTGGGATGCATTTCTTAGATTTACAGGAGTAAAGATTGACTTGCTATCAGATCTTCCTACACTTCAGATGATTGAAAATGGACTACGTGGAGGAATCAGTATGGCTTCACACAATTACTGCAAAGCCAACAACAAATACTTGGACGACTTTGATCCTATGAAACCTTCTAATTACATCATGTATCTAGATGCAAACAATTTGTATGGTTGGGCAATGTGTCAGACGCTTCCACTTCGGAACTTTAAGATCTATTCAGGACCATTTTCACAATGTGTTGTGCTGACAATATTAAAAGCAGGCCCAGACAGTCGAAAGGGATGGATACTAGAAGTTGACTTAGACTATCCACTATCACTTCATGATCTACATAATGATTATCCTTTAGCGGCTGAGAGGTTAAAAGTAAACCCAAGAGAACCTCCAAAGCTGGTGCCCAATCTGTTTCACAAAAAGAAGTATGTGTGTCACTACAGACTGTTACAGTTTTACATTAGACATGGATTAATTTTGAAGGCTGTTCATCGTATAATTTTATTTGATCAAGAACAGTTTATGAAACCTTACATCATGAAAAACACAGAACTGAGAACCAAAGCCGCTGATGCATCAGAGAAAGACTTTTTTAAACTGATGAACAACAGTTGCTTTGGTAAGACAATGGAAAACCCACACAAGAGAAAGGATGTTAGACTTGTTACAAGAGAAAATGAGGCCATCAAGCTGACATCCAAACCACAGTATCAAGACTTTAAATACTTTCATGAACAGCTGTATGGTATCTTAATGAAAAAACTTGTAGTCAAGCTTGACAAACCAGTATTCATAGGCTTTACTGTGCTAGAGTTGTCAAAACTGTTGATGCTTGAGTTTTTGTATGATTATTTGAAACCAAGATATCCCAAATCGAGAGTACTTTACACAGACACAGATTCATTCTTACTTGACATTCCAGCGGATGACATTTACAAAGATCTAGAAGCTGAAAGTCCTGCAGTAAAAGGAAAAGATTCTTTTTATGACACTTGCGACTACCCTAAAGAATCACCATTGCACTCAAATGTTAACAAGAAGGTTATTGGAAAGATGAAAGATGAAATGAATGGGAAGATAATTAAGGAGTATGTTGGATTGCGTGCAAAGATGTACAGTGTTGCAAGTGAGAAAGGGGTGGTTAAAAAAGCAAAGGGTGTAAGCAAACAGGTTGTAAAGTCGAGCATATCGCATGATAACTACAAGGAAGCACTGTTTCAGAAGCGAGTGTTTCACCATGACAACCCTAAGATCAGTTCCGCGCTTCATCAGATCAACACAACTATTGTAAACAAGAAATCTTTAGATGCTAATGACACAAAGCGCGTTTATTCATCACCAGAATATTCTTATGCAATTGGACACTGGAGAACAAACGCAAATAGTATGAGTGTGTAATAAGAATTTTTGTCAATCGGGAAAACCCGCTATGACAGCTTTGTTTTGACTGCAGCGGGGACAAGGACGTTGCTTGTGAAAGGGGAGAAGGCTTTGTTGAGTTTCAAAGCAGCCACCAAGTACACTTGTCAAAGCTTGATTCAATAAACAAGTCATTTGCATAAAGTGCACTCGGCGGCCGCCCGAAGGCAGCCTTTGAAGCGAAGCGAAGCGAAGCAGGGTGTTGACCTATTTTGGCGCAACTGGCAGTTGCGTGACCTGATTGCAGTGTTAGCTCTAACTCTTTTTTCCTACTCTTGTGATTGCTGTTGATGTATATTTGGAACCATTGACGTCACTTTCTCAGCCCAATCGCGAAGCAGGGTGTTGACCTATTTTGGCGCAACTGGCAGTTGCGTGACCTGATTGCAGCCTACTCTTGTGATTGCTGTTGATGTATATTTGGAACCATTGACGTCACTTTCTCAGCCCAATCGCGAAGCAGGGTGTTGACCTATTTTGGCGCAACTGGCAGTTGCGTGACCTGATTGCAGCCTACTCTTGTGATTGCTGTTGATGTATATTTGGAACCATTGACGTCACTTTCTCAGCCCAATAAAGCCTGATATCCTCATTCTTTTCAAACATGGTTTTGAGTTCTTTTCTCATGTTGAAGACTTCATAAAAAGACATCCCAACTGTGCTGAATTTGGCTCTGTATGGAAATAGTAAACGGGCAATCTCCCTCAATCTCCGTGCATACGTAGAAGAAATTTTAACGTTTCTTTCCAACCAGCCATCCCAGGTCTCATTATGAATGCCTTGTTCTGCTTCATAAAACTTAAATGCGATTTCTAGAACCATTCCATATTGCAAATTGAAGCCCATTGAAGTTGCCTCCTGTCTTTGTATGTGTCTATATCCCTCAACTAACTTTTCAATGGCACTTGCTGATGATGTGATATCTTCCGGATTAAAAAAGAACACTTCCTTCCTAACTTTCATGCTTACATAAACAATTTTTGACTTTAAATATTCGTGGAGTTCATTGAACGTCATTGTTGTTTTGGTTTTCTTTGGTTTTCCTCCATACAAATCTGAAAGTTTCCGTTTTGGGCGTGAAGGAAATTTAGGTAGTTTTCCACTCTGAGATGGCCCTTCATTTTTCATTTGCGATAATACTTCAACAAAATTGTTGAGGTAACTGAGGTGCTCTTCAATAGTTAAAAACTGCTCAGAATTCCATTCACTCAATGATTCCGGTAAAACCATAGTTGGTGAATGTAAAATTAAAGTTGATGACTGTGTTGAAAAATCTAATAGATTTTGATGAGCAACTTGTGATTCAAGAATTTCTCTCTCTAATTCTTCAGAAATGCTATCTTGAGACATAAATATTTAGCAAATATAGTGACAGTAAAAACACTTCTCTCACAGAAAACACAACTGCACGGCAGGCGAGTCCAGAATGAAATGGCAAAATCACCAGGCTATGTTACAATCAATACCAAGTGTTGGGCGGACGTGACGTAACTGTTGCTATCACATGATTTAATCTTGTCTTGCCATTGGAGGAATATAGAAGACAGGCTTGCTGTTTGTTTTTACCAGATCAATACGGTAGTTATGGCTAGCCGACGAAGGGCAGATTGTTGGATCAATACGCACGCTGGCTGCAACTAGTTAATATTTCAATGGAAACTAAATTTAGCGTTGCACAGAGAGAAAGGGGGAATGTACGTTCTGGGTTACTGATTCCGACAGACCCGGCATTGGTTCAAAACAACCTTACTTTACTGTATTTTTTTTGTATGGATTTATGCAGTATTTTTCTGATTTTGTCGCATGTTTCATTTTAGTAAAAGTTTAGTCCAGAAGCCTATTTTGCGTTAATATTTAGGGTCTGTCGGAATCGGTGAGCCAGAACGTACATTCTCCCTTTCTCTGGGCGTGGTATGAGTTATGACTCATGTTGCAGCACAGAATATAGACTATTGTATTATATCTGGTAAGAAATACGAACATTTAAAGGTACATTTTATATGAGTGTTACTTGTTTGTGGAAATTGACAGAACTTTGTACTTTTTGTGTTTCAGGTGAGGTTGCCACGATGGAGATTCCACTGGCTTTCCCCATGCTGTTCTCTGCAGTGGGACAAGAAGACGATGACGATGTTCCTCCCAGCCCCACTCCAGACCCAGCGCCCCCCGCACACAACTCCCAGGTGCTCTTCCAGCGAGGATTCTTGGACTGCGCAGAGGCCGCCGTACACTTCCTGACAGACGTGGGGGGAATGGCGGCAGACAGTCCTGTGATCGCCGGTCTGAAGCAACACCTGGTTCTCTCCACGCAGCAGTTGACACCTGCCAGTCTGGCGTCGCCCTCACCCGCCTTTGCCTTTCCCTCACCTGTGTCTGGTGGGGGGTTTCCCTCACCTGTGTCTGGTGGGGGGGTGGTGAGGAGGAAGCATCATGTCAACAGTCTTCCTTCTTCCATGCAAGGTGATTCCCGTTCAAGCGTGCCATCAGGTTGGTCAGACAGTGTCAGGTTTGCACCATACACGGTGGCATCCCATCGAAGTACGTCCAGCAGACAATCCAGAGCAGGAATGGAATCTCAACGGAGCAGTGTGCTGCACAGTTCTCTGAGAGCACAGTCAATAACGTGCCCTTTGACCAGAGGTCTGGAAAATGTTCTGAGAGATGATCTCATCTCAACAGACGATCTGCATGGCGTGCTGAGGTGTCTGCAATCCGTGCAATCCCCTGCAGTGCCCCAGCATCATCCGCAACATGCACCCACTGTGCACCCCTCCACCCACCTGTCCACACCAATCTGCCGCCAGTCAGAGCACAGTGGTCATTCATGTGCTGTGTCCAGCAAGGTCAGTTCTTGCAGCAGTCTGAATGACAGCGGTGTAAGCCTGGACCTGACAGACGAAGTAGATGGACCTTGCAATAACAGTGCAGTAGATGAAGTAGATGGACCCTGCCATAACAGTGCAATAGACGGTGCTTCTGACCAAGTCTTCCACTCCAGCAACATTAGTGACAGTGAAAGAAGAGTGACTGGACATCTGTCTGACAGGACAGTCGGAGATGGTGAAGCGGAGTCGTTCAATTACACATCCTCTGCAGCATTCACCTCTCCAACGTCATCATCACTATCTACATCATCATCACTATCTACATCAGTGTCAACGTCAGTATCCATGCTGCCGGAGAGTAGCCCGTCGTCACAGCTGTCGCTGCTGTCATCTCTGTCATCCGGCACTCACCGACTGACGGCACAGTCAGGTGACGGCAGTGCCACCGCCTCCAGGATCCAGTCGCTGGCCAACGAGATTCTTCTCTTGCTGCAGGAGGAGGCTGATGACGAGGATGAGGACGATGACAATGACGATGAAAGTGATGTTGATGATGAGAATTACTCTGATGAATCGGAGGAAGATTCTGCAGTAGAAATGGAACCATAAGTATAAACGCTTGACTGTGTGTGTTGGCTAATTCTCTGGCCATATCACTGTCTCTAGTATCTGTCACTGACTTATGAGATGTTGCAATAAGAGTTGCATGGTGCTTTACATTGCCATTTGATCAGCGCACTGTGTATGATCAAGATCAAGACTTTGCAGTGAAACTAAAAATGGAGCCACAAACTATGACTCTTGTTGTTGGAACAGTCAGTACAGTACCACTAGAGTCCTACATCTTTAACTTGTGTGCGTAATTTATTGCAAAAAGTCTTCCATGCTACTAATTTTAAGTTAAGGCTGCCATTTGATTTGTTCATCAATGGTTGGCCGTTGGCATGAAAGACCAAGAGGACCAGGACTATGATCTCAGTGGACAAGACAAGCTGGGTGCTGGGAATGCTGCAATAGCAGAAAAATGCAGAGTTAAAAGTTTTGTTTTATAAATGTCTTGAAACATAAATATATATATGCACATCTACACCCCCTGTGAAGTTTGATGTAAGTAGTAAAGTTCTTGCTGGGATTGTTTTTACCTGAGGATGAATGAAATCCATTTGATGAAACAAATTTCCTTAAAATCATGCTTATGATTTCATTTAAAATCATGCTTATGATTTCATTGTATTCGTAAACAATTGTCTCTCTATTTTGTTTGGCATGATTTGGATTGTTTAAAGTCGAGAGTATTTTGTTCTTTGCTTGTTAAAAGTCAGGAGTATTTTGTTCTTTGCTTGTTAAAAGTCAGGAGTATTTTGTTCTTTGCTTGTTAAAAGTCAGGAGTATTTTGTTCTTTGCTTGTTAAAAGTCAGGAGTATTTTGTTCTTTGCTTGTTAAAAGTCAGGAGTATTTTGTTCTTTGCTTGTTAAAAGTCAGGAGTATTTTGTTCTTTGCTTGTTAAAAGTCAGGAGTATTTTGTTCTTTGCTTGTTAAAAGTCAGGAGTATTTTGTTCTTTGCTTGTTAAAAGTCGGGAGTAGTTTGTTCTTTGCTTGTTAAAAGTCGGGAGTATTTTGTTCTTTGCTTGTTAAAAGTCAGGAGTATTTTGTTCTTAAAAGTCAGGAGTATTTTGTTCTTTGTTTGTTAAAAGTCAGGAGTATTTTGTTCTTTGCTTGTTAAAAGTCAGGAGTATTTTGTTCTTTGCTTGTTAAAAGTCAGGAGTATTTTGTTCTTTGCTTGTGTGCCAAATGATGATGCCGGACTTATGCATACATGTAACTATGTCTACACATACATGTAACTATGTCTACACATGTATACATGTAACTATGTCTACTCATGTATGTAAGTGTTGAACCTGTAAATTGTTATTGTTGCTCAAGAAAGTTCTTAATATATTATGTTTCGCATAAATGTCAGTACACACTAAATGAAATTGTTTGAATTTAACTAAAAAAATGTCACCAATAGTGGCACATTAGAACAAGGGAAGTCTGTTGTATCAAGTGCAGTTTTCTTGGTGTGATTGTTTCATTGAAGGGAAGTCTGTTGTATCAAGTGCAGTATTCTTGGTGTGATTGTTTCATTGAAGGGAAGTCTGTTGTATCAAGTGCAGTATTCTTGGTGTGATTGTTTCATTGAAGGGAAGTCTGTTGTATCAAGTGCAGTATTCTTGGTGTGATTGTTTCATTGAAGGGAAGTCTGTTGTATCAAGTGCAGTATTCTTGGTGTGATTGTTTCATTGAAGGGAAGTCTGTTGTATCAAGTGCAGTATTCTTGGTGTGATTGTTTCATTGAAGGGAAGTCTGTTGTATCAAGTGCAGTTTTCTTGGTGTATGATTGTTTCATTGAAGGGAAGTAACTCTGATAAAAACTACGCAGAGATTTTATGGTGTGGATAAGCAATGTGAGAAGATTTTTGTCAGAACTCGCTTTTAACTTAAAATTGAGTCAATCTTTTTTGTTTCATTGATTCAAAGTTCAAGATGAAATCTTGATGGGACAGAGCGGACAGAGTATGTAAATGTTAAAACAGGAAGTCAATCTGTTTTGTCACTGTGTGTATTCATAAAAAAGTTAAAGATAAAATCTTGATGGGAAAAAGCTTGTGGATGTTAAAACAGGAGGTCTTGCGGTACATCGCTGTACGTTGTTTGTTCATTCTATGTTAGTCTCAAGGGTCCCTTCCCGCAGTGGGGCACTGCGGTTATGAAATTAAAAGCCCCTCCTGTTTTTGGAACCGCAGGAGCTTTCTACTGTTTGCTGTTAGGTAGATTTTTGGTTCCTCTTTCCTGTCATGCTCTCTTTTTCTTCATGAATTCTTTTCTTTTTTCTGCCTTCTTGCTCATTCACCTGTATTTTTTCCAAAAATCTCTTCTCTTGCCGCTTGTCTCGCGATTCATGTATAGTTTAATCTGTTAGTGTTCTGATGTAAGTCCAGCAGTAGATAGGTTAAGCCTATTTTAACATACTGGAAACTGGTAATCTTCCAGTAGGTATTAATTTAGTTTTACTAAAGCCTGCTGGGACACAAGTAATGGGTTAGTGCATTTGTAAACAGGAATCGCTTGACAAGTGGCCCCCTTCATCCCCCCCTTCCTCGTCCTGATATGGCTCTGCGTAGTCGGCTGGACGTTAAGCAACAAATAAACAAACAAACAAACAAATCAAGGGTCCCTCCTTCATGCGTTTGTTCTTTCTTTCATTCCTTTTCTTTCTTTGTTCATTTCTTTCTTTGTTCGTTTCATTTGTTTGCTTGTTTGTTTGAAATTAACTTGATTTTTATCTGTATACAGTATAGACAGGTAGATTTATTTATTTAAATATGTACATAACTTGTTGAAACAAACAAACCAAAGCACAAACAAACAAATAAATTCTTCCAAGATGTTTATTATGTATCCTTGTTGTCAATGCTAAAGCTATTAATATATTATTTGGAATTTGATATTGTTTTATGCAGTGCTAAACATTTTTATAGATTGTTGATGTTGTCTTTATAAAAAACACAATGAAAACCTGACCTTTGTGTTGTGTTTGGGTGTGTTGTGTTTGGGTGTGTTGTGTTTGGGTGTGTTGTGTTTGGGTGTGTTCGCATGCTGGCGTGAGTGTGTGTATGCATGTGTTGTGTTTGGGTGTGTTCGCATGCTGGCGTGAGTGTGTGTATGCATGTGACTGTGTTGTGTTTGGGTGTGTTCGCATGCTGGCGTGAGTGTGTGTGTGTATGTGTTGTTTGAATGTGTTGCTGGAGTGTGAGTGTAGGTGTGAGCATGTGTGTGTTTGTTTGACTATGTTCGCATGCTGGAGGGATTATGTGTGAAAAAAAAATTCATGCATTATAATCATTTAGTGTTAATTTCACTAAATGTTACATTAATTTATGTAACAGCAGGGTTTTAATTTACCAATGTGCCCTGCACCATTGGCGCATTAAATCTGAAAATGTCCCATCACAATTTGCGTCAGTGCGTCAAAGGGCGCATTGAGATTACGTTCCACTGCGCCAGCAAATGTACACTTTACGTAGAGGTTACATGCCGAGTAACGCCCTGACCCAGGGTCGAACTCGCAACCTCTTCGCTTCCGAGCACAAGTGCGTTACCACTCGGCCACCCATGTTCACCCATGTTCACACACACACACACACACACAAACACACACACACACACACACACACACACACACTCACTAACTCACTCACTCACATGCGTACACACACACACACACACACACATATACACACACACACACAAACTCACTCACTCACATGCGTACACACACATACACACACACACACACACACACACAAACTCACTCACTCACTCACATGCGTACACACACACATACACACACACACACACACACACACACACACACACACAAACTCACTCACTCACTCACATGCGTACACACACACACACACACACATACACACACACACATACATACATACATACAAACACTGATGCGTGCAGACACACACACCCACACACTGAGTCTGACACAGGCACTAGCACACACACTGACACACACACACACAATGACACACACACACAAAGTCACTCACTCACTTACATACGCGATGTGCGGTCATCTTTTCTAGACTGAGCCATGCAGCATAGGTCTATGGTGATAGTGAGCGATCGGGGAACCCTAAGATTGATTGAAAGAAGGGTACCCCTGAGCGAGCGGGAATCTAAATTTGTATCATTAGACACTTCCGGTTTACACCACCACATGTGCTTTCGCACACGATGAAACCAACAAACGGAAAACGCTTTGGCCAGGCCTTTTCTTTCAAGAAAAAGAAGCTTGGCAAAGGATTACAGAAAGGAAACAGACAGAAGAAAGTGGTGTTGACGAAAAGCCAGATAGTGGACAATGAGATCGCCGATCTTCAGCGCAGAATCGACGAAGGGGTAAGCCAGAGTCAGAGATCACGATACATCATTCATAAACAGATGCGGCCAGCCCTTGGACGTTGTACTGAGAGAGGTTGAAATTCAAAATACGCTCACCATTTAGATTTGATCATTTTAATGTTGGCAAGGCTTCCATTGAATGATTGCCATTAGAAATGAGATATAGTGGAACTGAGGAGAGTGCACGGAGATGGAGACTGTAAGTGTAAAGGCTGCCATCCCGTTTCTTCATGTTGGTGAGGAAATCCCTTTTTTCAAGGCAACGATCCTTATTTTGGTTGGTGCGCCTATTTGCCTGGAGTGAAAAATAAAGTGGATAGTTTTTTTTATTTATAACAAACAATTAACATGAACATGAGGCAAATTATGACTACAATTCAGGGGCACACTGCCAATACATAGTCAGCTTGTTCGAGGAGTGACATTGAAGTAGTGACATATACTACATAGATATTTTGTACGCATGTGGTTATTTTGAGTCACTAGTACTGTCCATAGCAGTGAACATGGTTGTAACAGTAATGAAGTGTTAGTCAACATAATTATGTTTGTGAAAAAACACACACACATACATGATACACACACACATCATTCCTTAACCTGGATGTCAAAACAGAAGTGTATTTGAATTGACCTACACGTCAAGGAGTCAACTGTTTCTGCACTGTACACTGGTAATGATTTGAAATACACGGGCGGGGATGTAGCTCAGTCGGTAGCGCGCTGGATTTGTATCCAGTTGGCCGCTGTCAGCGTGAGTTCGTCCCCACGTTCGGCGAGAGATTTATTTCTCAGAGTCAACTTTGTGTGCAGACTCTCCTCGGTGTCCGAACACCCCCGTGTGTACACGCAAGCACAAGACCAAGTGCGCACGAAAAAGATCCTGTAATCCATGTCAGAGTTCGGTGGGTTATAGAAACACGAAAATACCCAGCATGCTTCCTCCGAAAACGGCGTATGGCTGCCTAAATGGCGAGGTAAAAAACAGTCATACACGTAAAATTCCACTCGTGCAAAAAAAAACCACGAGTGTACGTGGGAGTTTCAGCCCACGAAGAAGAAGAAGAAGAAGAAGAAGAAGAAGAAGAAGAAGAAGAAGAAGAAGAAGAAGAAGATTTGAAATTTACTGTAGATATCACTTTGAGTTTGATCATTTTCAGCTTGTTTTTTTTTTTCAGATTGATGCAAATCAGATTGAGACTTTCTCTGATTTTCCCTTGTCAAGGAATACTCTGGCGGGTAAGTTTATGCTCCATCGTATTTTTACCAGGGTAAAGTAAGACTGAAGAGATACTGTGATGAGAACAGATAGGAGAACAAGGTCTTAAATACAGGATCTCTTTGATTCAGGGTCTTGAAATGATAAATGCAGGATCTCTTTATTCAGGGTGGTATTAATGGGGGTTCCACTGTATAACCTTTTCTGCAAGCAAGTATAACAACCCTCATAATGTTAATTATTCATCATGTTACAAATACATCATTGTGGGTTCAGGTCTAGCTAAGGCCAGGTTCAGCAAACCCACCGACATCCAGAAGCAAGCCGTGTGCGCCGCGCTGCAAGCCAGGGATGTACTGGGAGCGGCCAAGACTGGGTCCGGCAAAACACTTGCCTTCCTCATACCTGTAAGTGTGACACAGTGTGTGTGTGTGTGTGTGTGTGTGTGTGTGTGTGTGTGTGTGTGTGTGTGTGTGTGTGTGTGTGTGTGTTTGTGTGTGCAAGCCAGGGATGTGCTGGGAGCAGCCAAGACTGGGTCCAGCAAAACACTGGCCTTCCTCATACCGGTCAGTGTAACCCACTGTGTGTGTGTGTCTCTGTGTGGTGGTTTTGTTTGGATATTGAAAAATTTGCAAAGTTCAGGTCTAATACAGAAGGAATCAACAGAGAATCTTGAACAAAACAAGGTCTGACATGGGAGAACATCTTACATGGGGGAATATCTTACATGATGGAGGCGGTGTACAAAGCCAAGACGTCAGTGTATAATATGCCACCATTCTAATGAGTGATGATGAGCCAGGTACTGGAGGCGTTGTGCAAAGCCAAGACATCAGTGTATAAAATGCCACCATTCTAATGAGTGATGATGTGCCAGGTACTGGAGGCGTTGTACAAAGCCAAGACGTCCCCGACGTTCGGCATGGCTGCCCTCATCATCACGCCCACCAGGGAGCTGGCCTTCCAGATCTTCGAGGTGCTCAACAAGATTCGAACCGCGCACGACTTCTCTGCCAACCTCATCATTGGCGGGAAGGTGAGAAACAGTCGTGTTGTTTTTGCAGAGGGCTATATCTGAGAAAGCAGTTTTCTATGCTTACTCCATCTTCAAAAATAAACATTTATTTTTCTCGGCACAAACACTCCCCCAATTACACACACACACACACCCTTTTTCTCTCCCTTCCAAACAATAACAGCTATTGTGTTTTCAGCGTAGCAATAGGGTCCGATATTTAGACGAGACAAGTATGATGATGTTTTGTTGTTGGGCTGACAGAGGGTGTGGTAACACAGTGTGATGATGTTTTGTGATGTGACCATGGGGGCCTAGTAGCTCAGGTGATAGAGAACCGGACTTGTGGTAACACAGTGTGATGATGTTTTGTGATGTGACCATGGGGGCCTAGTAGGTCAGGTGATAGAGAACCGGACTTGTGGTAACACAGTGTGATGATGTTTTGTGATGTGACCATGGGGGCCTGGTAGGTCAGGTGATAGAGAACCGGACTTGTGGTAACACAGTGTGATGATGTTTTGTGATGTGACCATGGGGGCCTGGTAGGTCAGGTGATAGAGAACCGGACTTGTGGTAACACAGTGTGATGATGTTTTGTGATGTGACCATGGGGGCCTGGTAGCTCAGGTGATAGAGAACCGGACTTGTGGTAACACAGTGTGATGATGTTTTGTGATGTGACCATGGGGGCCTAGTAGCTCAGGTGACAGAGAACCGGACTTGTGGTAACACAGTGTGATGATGTTTTGTGATGTGACCATGGGGGCCTGGTAGGTCAGGTGATAGAGAACCGGACTTGTGGTAACACAGTGTGATGATGTTTTGTGATGTGACCATGGGGGCCTGGTAGGTCAGGTGATAGAGAACCGGACTTGTGGTAACACAGTGTGATGATGTTTTGTGATGTGACCATGGGGGCCTAGTAGGTCAGGTGATAGAGAACCGGACTTGTGGTAACACAGTGTGATGATGTTTTGTGATGTGACCATGGGGGCCTGGTAGCTCAGGTGATAGAGAACCGGACTTGTGGTAACACAGTGTGATGATGTTTTGTGATGTGACCATGGGGGCCTGGTAGGTCAGGTGATAGAGAACCGGACTTGTGGTAACACAGTGTGATGATGTTTTGTGATGTGACCATGGGGGCCTGGTAGGTCAGGTGATAGAGAACCGGACTTGTGGTAACACAGTGTGATGATGTTTTGTGATGTGACCATGGGGGCCTGGTAGGTCAGGTGATAGAGAACCGGACTTGTGGTAACACAGTGTGATGATGTTTTGTGATGTGACCATGGGGGCCTGGTAGCTCAGGTGACAGAGAACCGGACTTGTGGTAACACAGTGTGATAATGTTTTGTAATGTGACCATGGGGGCCTAGTAGCTCAGGTGATAGAGAACCGAACTTGTGGTAACACAGTGTGATGATGTTTTGTGATGTGACCATGGGGGCCTGGTAGGTCAGGTGATAGAGAACCGGACTTGTGGTAACACAAAGTGTGATGATGTTTTGTGATGTGACCATGGGGGCCTAGTAGCTCAGGTGATAGAGAACCGGACTTGTGGTAACACAAAGTGTGATGATGTTTTGTGATGTGACCATGGGGGCCTGGTAGGTCAGGTGATAGAGAACCGGACTTGTGGTAACACAGTGTGATGATGTTTTGTGATGTGACCATGGGGGTCTAGTAGCTCAGGTGATAGAGAACCGGACTTGTGGTAACACAGTGTGATGATGTTTTGTGATGTGACCATGGGGGCCTAGTAGGTCAGGTGATAGAGAACCGGACTTGTGGTAACACAGTGTGATGATGTTTTGTGATGTGACCATGGGGGCCTGGTAGGTCAGGTGATAGAGAACCGGACTTGTGGTGACACAGTGTGATGATGTTTTGTGATGTGACCATGGGGGCCTGGTAGCTCAGGTGATGGAGAACCGGACTTGTGGTAACACAGTGTGATGATGTTTTGTGATGTGACCATGGGGGCCTAGTAGGTCAGGTGATAGAGAACCGGACTTGTGGTAACACAGTGTGATGATGTTTTGTGATGTGACCATGGGGGCCTGGTAGCTCAGGTGATAGAGAACCGGACTTGTGGTCCTCGGGTCATGGGTTTGAATCCAGGCCAGGACCTACACAGGTTAACTTTGTGTGCACACTCAGAGACGATATCCATGTCCCACTCCTGTGTCACCACGATGGCAGCAAGAAGAAGACCTCCGTCATTTTGCCATAAGAACAGGGTTAGGTGGCTGATTACACCTGTGTCACCATGATGACAGCAAGAATAAGACCTCCGTCATTTTGCCATAAGAGCAGGGTTAGGTGGCTGATTACACCTGTGTCACCATGATGACAGCAAGAATAAGACCTCAGTCATTTTGCCATAAGAGCAGGGTTAGGTGGCTGATTACACCTGTGTCACCACGATGGCAGCAAGAGCAGGGTCAGGTGGCTGATTACACCTGTGTCACCACGATGACAGCAAGAGCAGGGTCAGGTGGCTGATTACACCTGTGTCACCATGATGACAGCAAGAGCAGGGTCAGGTGGCTGATTACACCTGTGTCACCACGATGGCAGCAAGAGCAGGGTCAGGTGGCTGATTACACCTGTGTCACCACGATGACAGCAAGAGCAGGGTCAGGTGGCTGATTACACCTGTGTCACCACGATGGCAGCAAGAGCAGGGTCAGGTGGCTGATTACACCTGTGTCACCACGATGACAGCAAGAGCAGGGTTAGGTGGCTGATTACACCTGTGTCACCATGATGACAGCAAGAGCAGGGTCAGGTGGCTGATTACACCTGTGTCACCATGATGACAGCAAGAGCAGGGTTAGGTGGCTGATTACACCTGTGTCACCATGATGACAGCAAGAACAGGGTCAGGTGGCTGATTACACCTGTGTCACCACGATGGCAGCAAGAGCAGGGTCAGGTGGCTGATTACACCTGTGTCACCACGATGACAGCAAGAGCAGGGTCAGGTGGCTGATTACACCTGTGTCACCATGATGACAGCAAGAGCAGGGTCAGGTGGCTGATTACACCTGTGTCACCACGATGACAGCAAGAGCAGGGTTAGGTGGCTGATTACACCTGTGTCACCATGATGACAGCAAGAGCAGGGTCAGGTGGCTGATTACACCTGTGTCACCACGATGACAGCAAGAGCAGGGTTAGGTGGCTGATTACACCTGTGTCACCATGATGACAGCAAGAGCAGGGTCAGGTGGCTGATTACACCTGTGTCACCATGATGACAGCAAGAGCAGGGTCAGGTGGCTGATTACACCTGTGTCACCACGATGGCAGCAAGAGCAGGGTCAGGTGGCTGATTACACCTGTGTCACCATGGTGACAGCAAGAGCAGGGTCAGGTGGCTGATTACACCTGTGTCACCACGATGACAGCAAGAGCAGGGTCAGGTGGCTGATTACACCTGTGTCACCATGATGACAGCAAGAGCAGGGTTAGGTGGCTGATTACACCTGTGTCACCACGGTGACAGCAAGAGCAGGGTTAGGTGGCTGATTACACCTGTGTCACCATGATGACAGCAAGAGCAGGGTCAGGTGGCTGATTACACCTGTGTCACCACGATGACAGCAAGAGCAGGGTCAGGTGGCTGATTACACCTGTGTCACCATGATGGCAGCAAGAGCAGGGTCAGGTGGCTGATTACACCTGTGTCACCATGATGGCAGCAAGAGCAGGGTCAGGTGGCTGATTACACCTGTGTCACCATGATGACAGCAAGAGCAGGGTCAGGTGGCTGATTACACCTGTGTCACCATGATGGCAGCAAGAGCAGGGTTAGGTGGCTGATTACACCTGTGTCACCACGATGGCAGCAAGAACAGGGTCAGGTGGCTGATTACACCTGTGTCACCATGATGACAGCAAGAGCAGGGTTAGGTGGCTGATTACACCTGTGTCACCACGATGACAGCAAGAGCAGGGTCAGGTGGCTGATTACACCTGTGTCACCACGATGACAGCAAGAGCAGGGTCAGGTGGCTGATTACACCTGTGTCACCACGATGGCAGCAAGAACAGGGTTAGGTGGCTGATTACACCTGTGTCACCACGATGGCAGCAAGAACAGGGTTAGGTGGCTGAATACACCTGTGTCACCACGATGACAGCAAGAGCAGGGTCAGGTGGCTGATTACACCTGTGTCACCATGGTGACAGCAAGAGCAGGGTTAGGTGGCTGATTACACCTGTGTCACCATGATGGCAGCAAGAGCAGGGTTAGGTGGCTGATTACACCTGTGTCACCATGGTGACAGCAAGAGCAGGGTTAGGTGGCTGATTACACCTGTGTCACCATGATGGCAGCAAGAGCAGGGTCAGGTGGCTGATTACACCTGTGTCACCATGATGACAGCAAGAGCAGGGTCAGGTGGCTGATTACACCTGTGTCACCATGATGACAGCAAGAGCAGGGTTAGGTGGCTGATTACACCTGTGTCACCATGATGACAGCAAGAGCAGGGTTAGGTGGCTGATTACACCTGTGTCACCACGATGGCAGCAAGAACAGGGTTAGGTGGCTGATTACACCTGTGTCACCACGATGGCAGCAAGAGCAGGGTCAGGTGGCTGATTACACCTGTGTCACCATGATGACAGCAAGAGCAGGGTCAGGTGGCTGGTCACCATGGTGACAGCAAGAGCAGGGTTAGGTGGCTGGTCACCATGGTGACAGCAAGAGCAGGGTCAGGTGGCTGGTCACCATGGTGACAGCAAGAGCAGGGTCAGGTGGCTGATTACACCTGTGTCACCACGATGGCAGCAAGAGCAGGGTCAGGTGGCTGATTACACCTGTGTCACCACGATGACAGCAAGAGCAGGGTTAGGTGGCTGATTACACCTGTGTCACCATGATGACAGCAAGAGCAGGGTCAGGTGGCTGATTACACCTGTGTCACCACGATGACAGCAAGAGCAGGGTTAGGTGGCTGATTACACCTGTGTCACCATGATGACAGCAAGAGCAGGGTCAGGTGGCTGATTACACCTGTGTCACCACGATGGCAGCAAGAGCAGGGTTAGGTGGCTGATTACACCTGTGTCACCACGATGACAGCAAGAGCAGGGTCAGGTGGCTGGTTACACCTAAACAGCACACACCTGGGTAGCGCGACTCTGTTGCTGCTAGTTTTCCACTGGGAGGAAGCGACCCAGATTTACAAGCAATGGGATGGTAATGAAATGACAAAAGTGTTTTGTTGTACTTGCAGCACATGTGTGTTGTTGTTGCATGATGTGGCTGTGTTGTTGTTGTTGTTGTTGTTGTTGTTGTTGTTGTTGTTGTTGTTGTTGTTGTTGTTGTTGTTGTTGTTGTTGTTGTTGTTGCATGATGTGCCTGTTGTTGTTGCTGCAGCATGATGTGATGTTGTTGTTGCAGCACATGTGGCGGGAGGTGGGGCTGATGAACAGCACCAACATTGTCATCTGCACGCCCGGCCGTCTGCTGCACCATCTTGACCAGACGCGCATGTTCAACGCCGATGAACTCAAGATTCTCGGTAGGAATTGGAAGAATATGAATTTTACTTGAAAGTATATCTGGTTCCATATAAACAAACAAATCAGAAACAATTACGCAATAAGGATGTGATTAGAAGAAGTGTTTTTGTGATAAGAGTTTAGACTTTTTAAACCTCAATGGTGTGATGGCCATGAGCAATAGTTGACGAATCTGCTGTACCTGAAAGAACGTCTTATCAGTCACAGAATGCTATTTGATGACCTGAGCTTCTAGTGATGAAAACATGTGTCCAGTACTGAAACAGTTTGTTAAAAACACTGTCAGTCTTTCTCTTCTTTTCACGCATCAGACGTGCGCTGCAGCATTTAGAGTGTGTAGTCATTTTCCTTAACACTTTGTACCCCACGTATGTTGACCAAGTTTTTTTTAGCCGAGACTAGCTGTGCTGCAGCAGGTCACTCAGAATTGTAGTAACTGTGTATCAACAGTCTGGAATGCAGGCGTTAGATCGACGTTACAGGAAGCGACTGAAGCTAACAGTCTGAGCACAATGCGGATATGTGCCGAATTTGAGCAGATGCAATGTAGTGACAAAGTGTGTACAGATATATCCGTACCTGGTCAGATAGAGCCATATGAGTGGGTACGGATATATCCATACCTGGGAGACAATGAGTTATGTTTGTGTAGTTATTTTCCTTTTCTTTATGTAGTTATGTTCCTTTACTTTGTGTAGTTATGTCCCTTTACTTTGTGTAGTTATGTCCCTTTACTTTGTGTAGTTATGTTCCTTTACTTTGTGTAGTTATTTTCCTTTTCTTTATGTAGTTATGTTCCTTTACTTTGTGTAGTTATGTCCCTTTACTTTATGTAGTTATGTCCCTTTACTTTGTGTAGTTATGTCCCTTTACTTTGTGTAGTTATGTCCCTTTACTTTGTGTAGTTATGTCCCGTTACTTTGTGTAGTTATGTCCCTTTACTTTGTGTAGTTATGTTCCTTTACTTTGTGTAGTTATGTCCCTTTACTTTGTGTAGTTATGTCCCTTTACTTTGTGTAGTTATGTCCCGTTACTTTTGTAGTTATGTTCCTTTTCTTTATGTAGTTATGTTCCTTTACTTTGTGTAGTTATGTCCCTTTACTTTGTGTAGTTATGTCCCTTTACTTTGTGTAGTTATGTCCCGTTACTTTTGTAGTTATGTTCCTTTTCTTTATGTAGTTATGTTCCTTTACTTTATGTAGTTATGTCCCTTTACTTTGTGTAGTTATGTCCCTTTACTTTGTGTAGTTATGTTCCTTTACTTTGTGTAGTTATGTTCCTTTTCTTTATGTAGTTATGTTCCTTTACTTTGTGTAGTTATGTCCCTTTACTTTGTGTAGTTATGTCCCTGTACTTTGTGTAGTTATGTTCCTTTTCTTTATGTAGTTATGTTCCTTTACTTTGTGTAGTTATGTTCCTTTACTTTGTGTAGTTATGTCCCTTTACTTTGTGTAGTTATGTCCCTTTACTTTGTGTAGTTATGTCCCGTTACTTTTGTAGTTATGTTCCTTTTCTTTATGTAGTTATGTTCCTTTACTTTGTGTAGTTATGTCCCTTTACTTTGTGTAGTTATGTCCCTTTACTTTGTGTAGTTATGTCCCGTTACTTTTGTAGTTATGTTCCTTTTCTTTATGTAGTTATGTTCCTTTACTTTATGTAGTTATGTCCCTTTACTTTGTGTAGTTATGTCCCTTTACTTTGTGTAGTTATGTTCCTTTACTTTGTGTAGTTATGTTCCTTTTCTTTATGTAGTTATGTCCCTTTACTTTGTGTAGTTATGTCCCTTTACTTTGTGTAGTTATGTCCCTTTACTTTGTGTAGTTATGTTCCTTTTCTTTATGTAGTTATGTTCCTTTACTTTGTGTAGTTATGTTCCTTTACTTTGTGTAGTTATGTCCCTTTACTTTGTGTAGTTATGTCCCTTTACTTTGTGTAGTTATGTCCCGTTACTTTATGTAGTTATGTTCCTTTTCTTTATGTAGTTATGTTCCTTTTCTTTATGTAGTTATGTCCCTTTACTTTGTGTAGTTATGTTCCTTTTCTTTATGTAGTTATGTCCCTTTACTTTGTGTAGTTATGTCCCGTTACTTTGTGTAGTTATGTTCCTTTTCTTTATGTAGTTATGTTCCTTTACTTTGTGTAGTTATGTCCCTTTACTTTGTGTAGTTATGTTCCTTTTCTTTATGTAGTTATGTTCCTTTACTTTGTGTAGTTATGTTCCTTTACTTTGTGTAGTTATGTCCCTTTACTTTGTGTAGTTATGTCCCTTTACTTTGTGTAGTTATGTTCCTTTTCTTTATGTAGTTATGTTCCTTTACTTTGTGTAGTTATGTCCCTTTACTTTGTGTAGTTATGTCCCGTTACTTTTGTAGTTATTTCCCTTTACTTTGTGTAGTTATGTCCCGTTACTTTTGTAGTTATTTCCCTTTACTTTGTGTAGTTATGTCCCGTTACTTTTGTAGTTATTTCCCTTTACTTTGTGTAGTTATGTCCCGTTACTTTTGTAATTATTTCCCTTTACTTTGTGTAGTTATGTCCCTTTATTTTGCCATTGCTTGTTAGTACTTTGATGGTGTTAAGGGGAGCACTGCTTCATATGATGACACAGCTAGAATTCTAGTTGAACAGGGGACACAACTTGAGCTAGAATTCTAGTTGAACAGGGGACACAACTACAGCTAGAATTCTAGTTGAACAGGGAACACAACTACAGCTAGAATTCTAGTTGAACAGGGAACACAACTACAGCTAGAATTCTAGTTGAACAGGGGACACAACTACAGCTAGAATTCTAGTTGAACAGGGGACACAACTACAGCTAGAATTCTAGTTGAACAGGGGACACAACTACAGCTAGAATTCTAGTTGAACAGGGGACACAACTACAGCTAGAATTCTAGTTGAACAGGGAACACAACTACAGCTAGAATTCTAGTTGAACAGGGGACACAACTACAGCTAGAATTCTAGTTGAACAGGGGACACAACTACAGCTAGAATTCTAGTTGAACAGGGGACACAACTACAGCTAGAATTCTAGTTGAACAGGGGACACAACTACAGCTAGAATTCTAGTTGAACAGGGGACACAACTACAGCTAGAATTCTAGTTGAACAGGGGACACAACTACAGCTAGAATTCTAGTTGAACAGGGAACACAACTACAGCTAGAATTCTAGTTGAACAGGGGACACAACTAC
This sequence comes from Littorina saxatilis, assembly GCF_037325665.1. Classification (NCBI taxonomy): domain Eukaryota; kingdom Metazoa; phylum Mollusca; class Gastropoda; order Littorinimorpha; family Littorinidae; genus Littorina; species Littorina saxatilis. The sequence continues at coordinate 77,648,777 of NC_090247.1, forward strand.
AGCTAGAATTCTAGTTGAACAGGGGACACAACTACAGCTAGAATTCTAGTTGAACAGGGGACACAACTACAGCTAGAATTCTAGTTGAACAGGGGACACAACTACAGCTAGAATTCTAGTTGAACAGGGGACACAACTACAGCTAGAATTCTAGTTGAACAGGGGACACAACTACAGCTAGAATTCTAGTTGAACAGGGGACACAACTACAGCTAGAATTCTAGTTGAACAGGGGACACAACTACAGCTAGAATTCTAGTTGAACAGGGGACACAACTACAGCTAGAATTCTAGTTGAACAGGGGACACAACTACAGCTAGAATTCTAGTTGAACAGGGAACACAACTACAGCTAGAATTCTAGTTGAACAGGGAACACAACTACAGCTAGAATTCTAGTTGAACAGGGAACACAACTACAGCTAGAATTCTAGTTGAACAGGGGACACAACTACAGCTAGAATTCTAGTTGAACAGGGGACACAACTACAGCTAGAATTCTAGTTGAACAGGGGACACAACTTGAGGTAGAATTCTAGTTGAACAGGGGACACAACTACAGCTAGAATTCTAGTTGAACAGGGGACACAACTACAGCTAGAATTCTAGTTGAACAGGGGACACAACTACAGCTAGAATTCTAGTTGAACAGGGGACACAACTACAGCTAGAATTCTAGTTGAACAGGGGACACAACTACAGCTAGAATTGAGCCTGGGAATGCAGAGTGCATGCACTGAGAAACTTGAACAGCTGCATGTTGCCATCAACCTTTGCCATTTGTTTTCCCCAGTGCTGGATGAAGCAGACAGGATTATGGATTCCAAGTTTGCCAAAGACATGGACAACATTATTGGCCACCTGCCGGCGGAGCGACAGACGCTGCTCTTCTCGGCCACACAGACCAAGCAAGTCTTCGTCACACTCTTGTCTTCATTTCTACTGGGCTTCTCTTTTCTTCACCTTGTCTAATCTTTAATACTGGTTTTCGCAGGTTTTGTTATAAGTTTATAAAGAGTGATAGTTTTAGACATGATGAGTCAAGCTCAAATACAGTAAATAGCAGGTAGCTGGGTTTTTTTCGGCAAATGTTGTCAAACACACACAAAATTGTTCAAGGAGCAGTCTTGGTCTGTAATTTGTAGTTGCAGAAAAGTAAGTTGAGCTGTTATGATCTGGTCTATGAAGTGTTCCCTTACTGCTTATAATGCCCATCTTGTGTTTGTGGGTGTGTGTTTTGTTCTGTTGACTTGCATGAAAAGAAGTTCATTAATGATGTGTGTGTTCAGGTCAGTGAAGGCCCTGGCGAGACTGAGTCTGAAGGACCCCGCCTATGTGTCAGTCCATGAGCACGAACAGTACAGCACTCCCTCTGGTCTGAAACAGGTATGGTAACCCTTTCATCTAACAAGTGGCTCTATTCCAGCCCCCCCCCCCCTTTTTCCCGTCGCAATATAACCTTGAACGGTTGAAAACGACGTTAAACACAAAATAAAGAAAGAAAGAAAGAACCCTTTCATCACACACACTCACACACTCACACACAGACAGACATACGCACACACACACACACACACACACACTCTCTCTCACACGCACACACACGATCACACACTGGAACTTACATACACACACACACGCTTACACACTGGAACGAACACACACACACACATATTCCTCCCGAACACCTAGTGTGCTTGGCTGATCACACGTCAGATGCCATCATCCTCCCGAACACCTAGTGTGCTTGGCTGATCACACGTCAGATGCCATCATCCTCCCGAACACCTAGTCAGACCTGTTTACCCTTACGATTTTGGCGTAATTTATTACGATTTTCTGCAAAAACTACGCCATTCCGCTATCCGTGTCAAGACTACGATTTTCATAAATTAAAAAAATGTTAAAAAAAAAAGAAAAAAAAATGTTTTCTTATTTATCAATTCACATGTTTGGCATTGTTTTTTTCAATGGCAAAATGGGATGAAAAAGCACAGGACTGACCAGAGATCATGTCTGTCTGATGAGATGCTGGAGAGCCTTTATTCTAGTGGTGAAGTCTCGCCCTCACTCATTCGGCAAGCGCAAGTACAGTAGAGAAGCGCTTGACACACTGAGAAAGGCCTACTACGAGCAAAAGAAAAAGAATCAGTGATGCATGTGCTTTTGATGTGATCTTCTTTGAAATTATGATGACTACAAAAACTGACTGATGTGTTTTGTTTGTGAATGATGGATATATTATATGTGCATGATTGCGTTTCGCAGACACAGTTGTCATGTGCATTGTAATTGGCGACGAATGCTGGATGATTACTATTTTTGTGCCAGGATTACTATTTTTGGGGCTGAGCATTACTCCAAAACACTTATGGGGGTAAACAGGTCTGCCTAGTGTGCTTGGCTGATCACACGTCAGATGCCATCATCCTCCCGAACACCTAGTGTGCTTGGCTGATCACACGTCAGATGCCATCATCCTCCCGAACACCTAGTGTGCTTGGCTGATCACACGTCAGATGCCATCATCCTCCCGAACACCTAGTGTGCTTGGCTGATCACACGTCAGATGCCATCATCCTCCCGAACACCTAGTGTGCTTGGCTGATCACACGTCAGATGCCATCATCATCATCATCCTCATCATCATCATCATCATCATCATCCTCATCATCCTCATCATCATCATCATCATCATCATCATCATCATCATCATCATCATCATCATCATCATCATCATCATCATCATCATCATCATCATCATCATCATCATCATCCATTGTAGAGACAGAGTTAGGTCCCTTTTACCAGTTTTACTGCATTTCTGTTTTCCCTCTGAATATTTGGGTTTAGTAAGCGTTCCAGCTTGTTGTTAGCAATGCTAACCCTAACCCTAACCCATTTCTGTTTTCCCTCTGAATATTTGGGTTTAGTAAGCGTTCCAGCTTGTTGTTAGCAATGCTAACCCTAACCCTAACCCATTTCTGTTTTCCCTCTGAATATTTGGGTTTAGTAAGCGTTCCAGCTTGTTGTTAGCAATGCTAACCCTAACCCTGTTAGCAATGCTAACCTTAACCCTAACAAACTGTTAAGCAACAAAGAAGAAGTACAAAAACAACAATGTCTGCGTGTGATGTATTCTGTATACATCAAGGACACATTGTAAGTCGCCAAGTCAGGTCAATACAGGTTATACTTTGTGTACAAATATCTGCTGGCAGCGAACAGGTCAATACAAATATCTGCTGGCAGCGAACAGGTCAATACAAATATCTGCTGGCAGCGAACAGGTCAATACAAATATCTGCTGGCAGCGAACAGGTCAATACAAATATCTGCTGGCAGCGAACAGGTCAATACAAATATCTGCAATACAAATATCTCAAGGTGTGCACAAAGGAAAGAGGTTTGGCCTGAATGGTGCAAGGGAGGTAATCGAGATCCTGCTTCCCTGTTGCTGGCAGCCGCCTTGTACTGCAGAATCAGACAACCAAAGCAAAATTGTCATGTCAAATTTTAGTGTTGATATGTGTATGCCCAGGTTCTTTTTATTGTGTCTTTTATCAGCAGTTTTTTTTTCTTTGTTTTGTCAAAAATGACCTCAAACTTACAATGTCCTTTGTAACTTGCTGTAATGAATTGAATGAATGTTAGTCTGTAGGTACGGGGTATGAACTTGCTGTAATGAATTGAATGAATGTTAGTCTGTAGGTACGGGGTATGAACTTGCTGTAATGAATTGAATGAATGTTAGTCTGTAGGTACGGGGTATGAACTTGCTGTAATGAATTGAATGAATGTTATTGTTAGTCTGTAGGTACGGGGTATGAACTTGCTGTAATGAATTGAATGAATGTTAGTCTGTAGGTACGGGGTATGAACTGTAGGTACGGGGTATGAACTGTAGGTACGGTGTATGAACTGTGGGGTATGAGCTGTAGGTACGGGGTATGAACTGTAGGTACGTGGTATGAACTGTAGGTACGGTGTATGAACTGTAGGTACGGTGTATGAACTGTAGGTACGTGGTATGAACTGTAGGTACGGTGTATGAACTGTAGGTACGTGGTATGAACTGTAGGTACGGTGTATGAACTGTAGGTACGGTGTATGAACTGTAGGTACGGGGTATAAACTGTAGGTACGGTGTATGAACTGTAGGTACGGGGTATGAACTGTAGGTACGGTGTATGAACTGTAGGTACGGGGTATGAACTGTAGGTACGGGGTATGAACTGTAGGTACGGTGTATGAACTGTAGGTACGGGGTATAAACTGTAGGTACGGTGTATGAACTGTAGGTACGGGGTATGAACTGTAGGTACGGGGTATGAACTGTAGGTACGGGGTATGAACTGTAGGTACGGGGTATGAACTGTAGGTATGTGGTATGAACTGTAGGTACGGTGTATGAACTGTAGGTACGTGGTATGAACTAGGTACGGGGTATGAACTGTGGGGTATGAACTGTAGGTACGGGGTATGAACTGTAGGTACGGGGTATGAACTGTAGGTACGGTGTATGAACTGTAGGTACGTGGTATGAACTGTAGGTACGGGGTATGAACTGTAGGGTATGAACTGTAGGCACGGTGTATGAACTGTAGGTACGGTGTATGAACTGTAGGGTATGAACTGTAGGTACGGGGTATGAACTGTAGGTACGTGGTATGAACTGTAGGTACGGTGTATGAACTGTAGGGTATGAACTGTAGGTACGGGGAATGAACTGTAGGTACGGGGTATGAACTGTAGGTACGGGGTATGAACTGTAGGTACGGGGTATGAACTGTAGGTACGGGGTATGAACTTGCTGCGTCTGAGATTTTTAGGGCCACCAACACCATGTGTTGATCAGTATTTTCTTTTTACATTTAGTCAAGTTTTGACTAAATGTTTTAACGCAGAGGGGGGAATCGAGACGAGGGTCGTGGTGTATGTGTGTCTGTCTGTCTGTCTGTCTGTCTGTCTGTGTGTGTGTGTAGAGCGATTCAGACGAAACTACTGGACCGATCTTTATGAAATTTGACATGAGAGTTCCTGGGTATGATATCCTCAGACATGTTTTTCAATTTTTTGATAAATGTCTTTGATGACGTCATATCCGGCTTTTCGTGAAAGTTGAGGCGGCACTGTCACGCCCTCATTTTTCAACCAAATTGGTTGAAATTTTGGTCAAGTAATCTCCGACGAAGCCCGGACTTCGGTATTGCATTTCAGCTTGGTGGCTTAAAAATTAATTGATGACTTTGGTCATTAAAAATCTGAAAATTGTAAAAAAAATATTTTTTTTATAAAACGATCTAAATTTAAATTCATCTTATTCTCCATCATTTTCTGATTCCAAAAACATATAAATATGTTATATTTGGATTAAAAACAAGCTCTGAAAATTAAAAATATAAAAATTATGATCAAAATTAAATTTTCGAAATCAATTTAAAAACACTTTCATCTTATTCCTTGTCGGTTCCTGATTCCAAAAACATATAGATATGATGTGTTTGGATTGAAAACACGCTCAGAAAGTTAAAACGAAGAGAGGTACAGAAAAGCGTGCTATCCTTCTCAGCGCAACTACTACCCCGCTCTTCTTGTCAATTTCACTGCCTTTGCCATGAGCGGTGGACTGACGATGCTACGAGTATACGGTCTTGCTGCGTTGCATTGCGTTCAGTTTCATTCTGTGAGTTCGACAGCTACTTGACTAAATGTTGTATTTTCGCCTTACGCGACTTGTTTTATTTTCAAGCCTGTCAACATATTTTATAGTTTTTGTGCATCAAATTTGTTTAATACTGAAAAAGACTGATGTGTTGTGGGTGACAGAGCTACCTGGTGTGTGAATACTGAACAACAATATGATGTGTTGTGTGTGACAGAGCTACCTGGTGTGTGAATACTGAACAACAATATGATGTGTTGTGTGTGACAGAGCTACCTGGTGTGTGAATACTGAACAACAATATGATGTGTTGTGTGTGACAGAGCCATCTGGTGTGTGAATACTGAACAACAATATGATGTGTTGTGTGTGACAGAGCTACCTGGTGTGTGAATTCTGAACAACAATATGATGTGTTGTGTGTGACAGAGCTACCTGGTGTGTGAATACTGAACAACAATATGATGTGTTGTGTGTGACAAAGCCATCTGGTGTGTGAATACTGAACAACAATATGATGTGTTGTGTGTGACAGAGCTATCTGGTGTGTGAATACTGAACAACAATATGATGTGTTGTGTGTGACAGAGCTATCTGGTGTGTGAACTGCAACACAAGCTGTCCTTCCTCTACTCCTTCCTCAAGAGTCACCCCAACAACAAGATCCTGGTGTTCCTCCACACCTGTAAACAGGTGAGTCATGTCGTCATTCAAAAATCAGTTAACAAGTTCATCGTAGTTCACGATTTGTTGCGGAAATGATTGCTTGTCTGTAGTAATCCCTCACAACATGTTTCGACTGAGGTCACGTGAGTGTAGGTTTACTGTTTAGTGAGTGTTTAGCAAACACTTCAGTGATCAGTAAGCCATACACTTCACTCATCAGTAAGCCATACACTTCAGTCATCAGTAAGCCATACACATCAGTCATCAGTAAGCCATACACTTCAGTCATCAGTAAGCCATACACTTCACTTCAGTCATCAGTAAGCCAAACACTTCAGTCATCAGTAAGCCATACACTTCACTCATCAGTAAGCCATACACTTCAGCCATCAGTAAGCCATACACTTCAGTCATCAGTAAGCCATACACTTCAGTCATCAGTAAGCTATACACTTCAGTCATCAGTAAGCTATACACTTCAGTGATCAGTACAGTCATCAGTAAGCCATACACATCAGTCATCAGTACAGTCATCAGTAAGCTATACACTTCAGTCATCAGTAAGCCATACACATCAGTGATCAGTACAGTCATCAGTAAGCCATACACTTCAGTCATCAGTAAGCCATACACTTCAGTGATCAGTACAGTCATCAGTAAGCCATACACTTCAGTCATCAGTAAGCCATACACATCAGTGATCAGTACAGTCATCAGTAAGCCATACACTTCAGTCATCAGTAAGCCATACACTTCAGTCATCAGTAAGCCATACACATCAGTCATCAGTACAGTCATCAGTAAGCCATACACTTCAGTCATCAGTAAGCCATACACTTCAGTCATCAGTAAGCCATACACTTCACTCATCAGTAAGCCATACACATCAGTGATCAGTAAGCCATACACTTCAGTCATCAGTAAGCCATACACTTCAGTCATCAGTAAGCCATACACTTCAGTGATCAGTAAGCCATACACTTCAGTCAGTAAGCCATACACTTCAGTCATCAGTAATACACTTCAGTCATCAGTAAGCCATACACTTCAGTCATCAGTAAGCCATACACTTCAGTCATCAGTAAGCCATACACTTCAGTCATCAGTAAGCCATACAGTCATTTCAGACATCAGTAAGCCATACACTTCAGTCATCAGTAAGCCATACACTTCAGTCATCAGTAAGCCATACACTTCAGTCATCAGTAAGCCATACAGTCATTTCAGACATCAGTAAGCCATACACTTCAGTCATCAGTAAGCCATACACTTCAGTCATCAGTAAGCCATACACTTCAGTCATCAGTAAGCCATACACTTCAGTCATCAGTAAGCCATACACTTCAGTGATCAGTAAGCCATACACTTCAGTCATCAGTAAGCCATACACTTCAGTCATCAGTAAGCCATACACTTCAGTCATCAGTAAGCCATACACTTCAGTCATCAGTAAGCCATACACTTCAGTCATCAGTAAGCCATACACTTCAGTCATCAGTAAGCCATACACTTCAGTGATCAGTAAGCCATACACTTCAGTCATCAGTAAGCCATACACTTCAGTCATCAGTAAGCCATACACTTCAGTGATCAGTAAGCGATACACTTCAGTCATCAGTAAGCCATACACATAAGTCATCAGTAAGCCATACACTTCAGTGATCAGTAAGCCATACACTTTAGTCATCAGTAAGCCGAACACTTCAGTCATCAGTAAGCCATACACTTCAGTCATCAGTAAGCCATACACTTCAGTCATCAGTAAGCCATACACATCAGTGATCAGTAAGCCATACACTTCAGTCATCAGTAAGCCGAACACTTCAGTCATCAGTAAGCCATACACTTCAGTCATCAGTAAGCCATACACTTCAGTCATCAGTAAGCCATACACTTCAGTCATCAGTAAGCCATACACATCAGTCATCAGTAAGCCATACACTTCAGTCATCAGTAAGCCATACACTTCACTTCAGTCATCAGTAAGCCAAACACTTCAGTCATCAGTAAGCCATACACTTCACTCATCAGTAAGCCATACACTTCAGCCATCAGTAAGCCATACACTTCAGTCATCAGTAAGCCATACACTTCAGTCATCAGTAAGCTATACACTTCAGTCATCAGTAAGCCATACACATCAGTGATCAGTACAGTCATCAGTAAGCCATACACTTCAGTCATCAGTAAGCTATACACTTCAGTCATCAGTAAGCCATACACATCAGTCATCAGTACAGTCATCAGTAAGCCATACACTTCAGTCATCAGTAAGCCATACACTTCAGTCATCAGTAAGCCATACACTTCACTCATCAGTAAGCCATACACATCAGTGATCAGTAAGCCATACACTTCAGTGATCAGTAAGCCATACACTTCAGTCATCAGTAAGCCATACACTTCAGTGATCAGTAAGCCATACACTTCAGTCAGTAAGCCATACACTTCAGTCATCAGTAATACACTTCAGTCATCAGTAAGCCATACACTTCAGTCATCAGTAAGCCATACACTTCAGTCATCAGTAAGCCATACACTTCAGTCATCAGTAAGCCATACAGTCATTTCAGACATCAGTAAGCCATACACTTCAGTCATCAGTAAGCCATACACTTCAGTCATCAGTAAGCCATACACTTCAGTCATCAGTAAGCCATACAGTCATTTCAGACATCAGTAAGCCATACACTTCAGTCATCAGTAAGCCATACACTTCAGTCATCAGTAAGCCATACACTTCAGTCATCAGTAAGCCATACACTTCAGTCATCAGTAAGCCATACACTTCAGTGATCAGTAAGCCATACACTTCAGTCATCAGTAAGCCATACACTTCAGTCATCAGTAAGCCATACACTTCAGTCATCAGTAAGCCATACACTTCAGTCATCAGTAAGCCATACACTTCAGTGATCAGTAAGCCATACACTTCAGTCATCAGTAAGCCATACACTTCAGTGATCAGTAAGCCATACACTTCAGTGATCAGTAAGCCATACACTTCAGTCATCAGTAAGCCATACACTTCAGTCATCAATAAGCCATACACTTCAGTCATCAGTAAGCCATACACTTCAGTCATCAGTAAGCCATACACGTCAGTCATCAGTAAGCCATACACTTCAGTGATCAGTAAGCCATACACTTCAGTCATCAGTAAGCCGAACACTTCAGTCATCAGTAAGCCATACACTTCAGTCATCAGTAAGCCATACACTTCAGTCATCAGTAAGCCATACACATCGGTGATCAGTAAGCCATACACTTCAGTCATCAGTAAGCCGAACACTTCAGTCATCAGTAAGCCATACACTTCAGTCATCAGTAAGCCATACACTTCAGTCATCAGTAAGCCATACACTTCAGTCATCAGTAAGCTATACACTTCAGTCATCAGAAAGCCAGAAATGGTGAAGAGTGGCTCCAATGTGCTTTATTTTGTTAAAGAAAAGGTATCACATTGAGTACACACGCCATTACATACAGAGTTGTTTGAAAGCGTGGTACATGCTTCGCCCGTTTTGAAAAGCGAGTAAAAGGGACTCTTAACTCTACCAGACCGCTGAACATCCTGAACACGTCTATTCTGTCTGCTGGTTTCGTCATTTGTTTGCTGTTGGAAGATTATGAACACTTCTGGTGTTTGTGTATGGAGTTAGAAATACATATATTACACACTAATCAGTCATACAAAACGTTTGATACCTTTTTCTACAACCAAGGGGTCATAGTACATGTGGTAGACAGTCTATTGTCACATGATTCATGTCACACCAAATGTTTGATACCTTTTTCTACAACCAAGGGGTCATAGTACATGTGGTAGACAGTCTATTGTCACATGATTCATGTCACACCAAACGTGTGATACCTTTTTCTACAACCAAGGGGTCATAGTACATGTGGTAGACAGTCTATTGTCACATGATTCATGTCACACCAAACGTTTGATACCTTTTTCTACAACCAAGGGGTCATAGTACATGTGGTAGACAGTCTATTGTCACATGATTCATGTCACACCAAACGTTTGATACCTTTTTCTACAACCAAGGGGTCATAGTACATGTGGTAGACAGTCTATTGTCACATGATTCATGTCACACCAAACGTTTGATACCTTTTTCTACAACCAAGGGGTCATAGTACATGTGGTAGACAGTCTATTGTCACATGATTCATGTCACACCAAAACGTGTGATACCTTTTTCTACAACCAAGGGGCCATAGTACATGTGGTAGACAGTCTATTGTCACATGATTCATGTCACACAAAACGTGTGATACCTTTTTCTACAACCAAGGGGTCATAGTACATGTGGTAGACAGTCTATTGTCACATGATTCATGTCATACAAAACGTTTGATACCTTTTTCTACAACCAAGGGGTCATAGTACATGTGGTAGACAGTCTATTGTCACATGATTCATGTCACACCAAACGTTTGATACCTTTTTCTACAACCAAGGGGTCATAGTACATGTGGTAGACAAACGTGTGATACCTTTTTCTACAACCAAGGGGTCATAGTACATGTGGTAGACAGTCTATTGTCACATGATTCATGTCATACAAAACGGGTGATACCTTTTTCTACAACCAAGGGGTCATAGTACATGTGGTAGACAAACGTGTGATACCTTTTTCTACAACCAAGGGGTCATAGTACATGTGGTAGACAGTCTATTGTCACATGATTCATGTCATACAAAACGTGTGATACCTTTTTCTACAACCAAGGGGCCATAGTACATGTGGTAGACAGTCTATTGTCACATGATTCATGTCATACAAAACGTTTGATACCTTTTTCTACAACCAAGGGGTCATAGTACATGTGGTAGACAGTCTATTGTCACATGATTCATGTCACACCAAAACGTGTGATACCTTTTTCTACAACCAAGGGGCCATAGTACATGTGGTAGACAGTCTATTGTCACATGATTCATGTCACACCAAACGTTTGATACCTTTTTCTACAACCAAGGGGTCATAGTACATGTGGTAGACAGTCTATTGTCACATGATTCATGTCACACCAAAACGTTTGATACCTTTTTCTACAACCAAGGGGTCATAGTACATGTGGTAGACAGTCTATTGTCACATGATTCATGTCACACCAAACGTTTGATACCTTTTTCTACAACCAAGGGGCCATAGTACATGTGGTAGACAAACGTGTGATACCTTTTTCTACAACCAAGGGGCCATAGTACATGTGGTAGACAGTCTATTGTCACATGATTCATGTCACACAAAACGTGTGATACCTTTTTCTACAACCAAGGGGCCATAGTACATGTGGTAGACATGCTATTGTCACATGATTCATGTCACACAAAACGTTTGATACCTTTTTCTACAACCAGGGGGCCATAGTACATGTGGTAGACAAACGTGTGATACCTTTTTCTACAACCAAGGGGCCATAGTACATGTGGTAGACAGTCTATTGTCACATGATTCATGTCACACAAAACGTGTGATACCTTTTTCTACAACCAAGGGGCCATAGTACATGTGGTAGACAGTCTATTGTCACATGATTCATGTCACACAAAACGTTTGATACCTTTTTCTACAACCAGGGGGCCATAGTACATGTGGTAGACAAACGTGTGATACCTTTTTCTACAACCAAGGGGCCATAGTACATGTGGTAGACAGTCTATTGTCACATGATTCATGTCACACAAAACGTGTGATACCTTTTTCTACAACCAAGGGGCCATAGTACATGTGGTAGACCGTCTATTGTCACATGATTCATGTCACACAAAACGTTTGATACCTTTTTCTACAACCAAGGGGCCATAGTACATGTGGTAGACAGTCTATTGTCACATGATTCATGTCACACCAAAACGTGTGATACCTTTTTCTACAACCAGGGGGTCATAGTACATGTAGTAGACAGTCTATTGTCACATGATTCATGTCACACAAAACGTGTGATACCTTTTTCTACAACCAAGGGGCCATAGTACATGTGGTAGACAGTCTATTGTCACATGATTCATGTCACACAAAACGTTTGATACCTTTTTCTACAACCAAGGGGTCATAGTACATGTGGTAGACAGTCTATTGTCACATGATTCATGTCACACAAAACGTTTGATACCTTTTTCTACAACCAAGGGGCCATAGTACATGTGGTAGACAGTCTATTGTCACATGTTATCTAGTTAGATAAATGGATGTGCATAAGCACGAGCTTGGTTTTGTGATTATATCTGCGGCTTTTTTGTGTGTGTACGCCATGTATGCAGATTGTGTAGGTATATTAGTATTCATGTGTGAGTGCATGTGTATGTGTGTGTGTTGTATGTATGTGTGTGCGCCTGTCTGTATGCGTGTGTGTGTGTGTGTGTGCGTGTGTGTGTGTGTGTGTGTGTGTGTGTGTGTGTGAACGTGTGTCCGTGTGTATCTGTGCATGTGTGTGTTGATAGCATGTGTGTGTGTATGCGCACGCGTATGTGCGTGCGCACGCGTGGGTTTGTATTATTGTGACTGCATGGACTTCAACGATGAATTTGCTTTTGTACTCCTGTTCTTTTTGTGTCTTAATGCTGTATTTTGGTTTTGTACATGTGTATAGCAATGTCATTGTAAAGCGCTTAGAGCTTCTAGGTAAGCGCTCTATAAGTTTCCATTATTATTATTATTATTATTATGATTCATGTCATACAAAACGTTTGATACCTTTTTCTACAACCAAGGGGTCATAGTACATGTGGTAGACAAACGTGTGATACCTTTTTCTACAACCAAGGGGTCATAGTACATGTGGTAGACAGTCTATTGTCACATGATTCATGTCACACCAAACGTTTGATACCTTTTTCTACAACCAAGGGGTCATAGTACATGTGGTAGACAGTCTATTGTCACATGATTCATGTCATACAAAACGTTTGATACCTTTTTCTACAACCAAGGGGTCATAGTACATGTGGTAGACAGTCTATTGTCACATGATTCATGTCACACCAAACGTTTGATACCTTTTTCTACAACCAAGGGGTCATAGTACATGTGGTAGACAGTCTATTGTCACATGATTCATGTCACACAAAACGTTTGATACCTTTTTCTACAACCAAGGGGCCATAGTACATGTGGTAGACAGTCTATTGTCACATGATTCATGTCACACAAAACGTTTGATACCTTTTTCTACAACCAGGGGGCCATAGTACATGTGGTAGACAAACGTTTGATACCTTTTTCTACAACCAAGGGGTCATAGTACATGTGGTAGACAGTATATTGTCACATGATTCATGTCACACAAAACGTTTGATACCTTTTTCTACAACCAGGGGGCCATAGTACATGTGGTAGACAGTATATTGTCACATGATTCATGTCACACAAAACGTTTGATACCTTTTTCTACAACCAGGGGGCCATAGTACATGTGGTAGACAGTATATTGTCTCATGATTCATGTCACACAAAACGTTTGATACCTTTTTCTACAACCAAGGGGTCATAGTACATGTGGTAGACAGTCTATTGTCACATGATTCATGTCACACAAAACGTTTGATACCTTTTTCTACAACCAAGGGGCCATAGTACATGTGGTAGACAGTCTATTGTCACATGATTCATGTCACACAAAACGTTTGATACCTTTTTCTACAACCAGGGGGCCATAGTACATGTGGTAGACAAACGTGTGATACCTTTTTCTACAACCAAGGGGTCATAGTACATGTGGTAGACAAACGTGTGATACCTTTTTCTACAACCAAGGGGTCATAGTACATGTGGTAGACAAACGTGTGATACCTTTTTCTACAACCAAGGGGCCATAGTACATGTGGTAGACAAACGTGTGATACCTTTTTCTACAACCAAGGGGCCATAGTACATGTGGTAGACAAACGTTTGATACCTTTTTCTACAACCAAGGGGCCATAGTACATGTGGTAGACAAACGTTTGATACCTTTTTCTACAACCAAGGGGTCATAGTACATGTGGTAGACAGTCTATTGTCACATGATTCATGTCATACAGAAATGTTTGATACCTTTTTCTACAACCAAGGGGTCATAGTACATGTGGTAGACAGTCTATTGTCACATGATTCATGTCACACAAAACGTTTGATACCTTTTTCTACAACCAAGGGGCCATAGTACATGTGGTAGACAGTCTATTGTCACATGATTCATGTCACACAAAACGTTTGATACCTTTTTCTACAACCAGGGGGCCATAGTACATGTGGTAGACAAACGTTTGATACCTTTTTCTACAACCAAGGGGCCATAGTACATGTGGTAGACAGTCTATTGTCACATGATTCATGTCACACCAAAACGTCTGATACCTTTTTCTACAACCAGGGGGTCATAGTACATGTGGTAGACAGTCTATTGTCACATGATTCATGTCACACAAAACGTGTGATACCTTTTTCTACAACCAAGGGGTCATAGTACATGTGGTAGACAGTCTATTGTCACATGATTCATGTCACACCAAACGTTTGATACCTTTTTCTACAACCAAGGGGTCATAGTACATGTGGTAGACAAACGTGTGATACCTTTTTCTACAACCAAGGGGTCATAGTACATGTGGTAGACAGTCTATTGTCACATGATTCATGTCATACAAAACGTGTGATACCTTTTTCTACAACCAAGGGGTCATAGTACATGTGGTAGACAAACGTGTGATACCTTTTTCTACAACCAAGGGGTCATAGTACATGTGGTAGACAGTCTATTGTCACATGATTCATGTCATACAAAACGTGTGATACCTTTTTCTACAACCAAGGGGCCATAGTACATGTGGTAGACAGTCTATTGTCACATGATTCATGTCATACAAAACGTTTGATACCTTTTTCTACAACCAAGGGGTCATAGTACATGTGGTAGACAGTCTATTGTCACATGATTCATGTCACACCAAACGTTTGATACCTTTTTCTACAACCAAGGGGTCATAGTACATGTGGTAGACAGTCTATTGTCACATGATTCATGTCACACCAAAACGTTTGATACCTTTTTCTACAACCAAGGGGTCATAGTACATGTGGTAGACAGTCTATTGTCACATGATTCATGTCACACCAAACGTTTGATACCTTTTTCTACAACCAAGGGGTCATAGTACATGTGGTAGACAAACGTGTGATACCTTTTTCTACAACCAAGGGGCCATAGTACATGTGGTAGACAGTCTATTGTCACATGATTCATGTCACCCCAAACGTTTGATACCTTTTTCTACAACCAAGGGGTCATAGTACATGTGGTAGACAGTCTATTGTCACATGATTCATGTCACACAAAACGTTTGATACCTTTTTCTACAACCAGGGGGCCATAGTACATGTGGTAGACAAACGTGTGATACCTTTTTCTACAACCAAGGGGCCATAGTACATGTGGTAGACAGTCTATTGTCACATGATTCATGTCACACAAAACGTGTGATACCTTTTTCTACAACCAAGGGGCCATAGTACATGTGGTAGACAGTCTATTGTCACATGATTCATGTCACACAAAACGTTTGATACCTTTTTCTACAACCAGGGGGCCATAGTACATGTGGTAGACAAACGTGTGATACCTTTTTCTACAACCAAGGGGCCATACAGGGATGCAAAATAGCCGCCAAACGGCGAAAAAATCGCCGTTTTTACTTTTTGAAATCGCCGTTTTTCATGCACAGTCGCCGAAAAAAAAGAAGAGGAAAAATGTAAACCGAGCATGCCTCTCGGTGTTTATTCTCAAGCGGGCGAATCCGAAAGCCGTATTCTTAAACGGGCGAAGCTGTAAACCGTTTGTCATTTCCAAACACGTGAGCGCGGGCCTTCCCGAAAAATGGCTTCGTGCATGAAGTTCGTTGAACGCGGGTTTGAAAAGAAAATCAAGGAAAACGCAAAGAACGAGTGGAAATGGGAGTGGTTGGACAGAAACGTCAACGAGCAAAGAGTAGGCGATGTCATCCGCAAAATTGAAAAAGCCGGAAACGCATTTTGTGTGGCGTGTTCGAAACCAGTGGTGTATGGCAGCCGCGGCTTTGTGGCCATTGAATTTGAAGAACACATTCGACGAAAGCGTCATGTGAAAGCCTTAGCAGCTGTCAGCAAGAACACGACAATCGCTGGTAAGTAATATTATCGACATATAATTTGGCTTCAGAATAATAATAATCAGCCTAATCTGGGAGCAGAAAAAAGGCTCTGACGTCTCTTCTTCCCAAAGGGCTGCCCCAGAGGCATTCTCAGCAAATACAAAGAAGCCAGAGAAGAGAAAGAATACTGATATCAGAAATTTCTTTAGCAAAAAAACAAAGATGTCAGAACGTGTGTCTGTGTGTCTGTGTGTATCTGTGAATGTGTGTGGTCATAGCATGTGTGTGTGTATGCGCACGCGTATGTGCGTGCGCACGCGTGTGTTTGTTTGCGACTGCATGGATTTAAACGATGAATTTGCTTTTGTACTCCTGTTCTTTTTGTGTATTAATGCTGTATTTTGGTTTTGTACATGTGTATAGCAATGTCATTGTAAAGCGCTTAGAGCTTCTAGGTAAGCGCTCTATAAGTTTCCATTATTATTATTATTATTACAATAACTAATTGTGGACACACACATTATCACTTGCAATGCTTAATCAATACTCACAGCATAGACAGTAAGAATGTTTTCATTGTGTGACAAGGTTAAGAGACTATTTTTAAAGTTTTTCTATGACAAAATCCAGATGTTTTTATTTTATGCCAGAGATTGAGTGAGAATTTTTAGCTTCTTCAAAGACAATAAGATTAAGGATCTTGTCTTCATTTTGTGCCAGGTGTTGAGTGACAAGCCTTCTTTATGTGCAAGGTGTTGAGTGACAATGTTTAGATTTTTCACAGACAATAAGTCCAGATGCCTTCAAGTTCATTTGTGCCAAGAGTTTAGAGATGGTGTTTAGTGGCTTCAGTGACAGTAAGGATATAAGATCTGCATTGTGTGCCAGGGATTTGAGACTATGACTGCTAAGACACAACCATGTTTTTAATTGTCTGTCAGAGACAAAGTTTTAAAGTTTCAAATACATCCAAAGCAAAGGGATTTTTACAGTTGCCATTACAGACTTTGTGACTTGCCAATGCCTTCTTGTCAGTGCCATGGATTGATACAGCTTGCAGAAAGAGTGAGTCAACATATCTCTGTCTCCCTGTCCCTCTCTCTCCAAGTAATGTCATGTGGCTGCTTTGTACAAGTATATGATTGTCCGTATTTTCAATGATCAGAAGACAGAACACTCTAGTCTAATGACTGTTCATTTGGTAAAAATATTAGTGGTACTAAACTCTATAGTCTATAAGCAGTAATTTTGCTAAAGTAAATTTAGTAAAACAGTAAGTATTGTACATTATTTTAGACACTGTGAATATAAGGTTTTTTTAGGGTAATATTGCCGTTTATGCATGTTTTTGGTCATTAATTTGTTCATAATGCCCCGCCAGGGCGTTGCCCCTGGACCCCACTGGGGGCCTTCGGCGGCCCCCAGACCCCCGCCACTTTTCCTCTTTTTTTGTTTTTTTTGTTTGCATCCCTGCCATAGTACATGTGGTAGACAGTCTATTGTCACATGATTCATGTCACACAAAACGTGTGATACCTTTTTCTACAACCAAGGGGCCATAGTACATGTGGTAGACAGTCTATTGTCACATGATTCATGTCACACAAAACGTTTGATACCTTTTTCTACAACCAAGGGGCCATAGTACATGTGGTAGACAGTCTATTGTCACATGATTCATGTCACACCAAAACGTGTGATACCTTTTTCTACAACCAAGGGGTCATAGTACATGTGGTAGACAGTCTATTGTCACATGATTCATGTCACACAAAACGTGTGATACCTTTTTCTACAACCAAGGGGCCATAGTACATGTGGTAGACAGTCTATTGTCACATGATTCATGTCACACAAAACGTTTGATACCTTTTTCTACAACCAAGGGGTCATAGTACATGTGGTAGACAGTCTATTGTCACATGATTCATGTCACACAAAACGTTTGATACCTTTTTCTACAACCAAGGGGCCATAGTACATGTGGTAGACAGTCTATTGTCACATGATTCATGTCACACCAAACGTTTGATACCTTTTTCTACAACCAAGGGGCCATAGTACATGTGGTAGACAGTCTATTGTCACATGATTCATGTCACACAAAACGTTTGATACCTTTTTCTACAACCAGGGGGCCATAGTACATGTGGTAGACAAACGTTTGATACCTTTTTCTACAACCAAGGGGTCATAGTACATGTGGTAGACAGTATATTGTCACATGATTCATGTCACACAAAACGTTTGATACCTTTTTCTACAACCAGGGGGCCATAGTACATGTGGTAGACAGTATATTGTCACATGATTCATGTCACACAAAACGTTTGATACCTTTTTCTACAACCAAGGGGTCATAGTACATGTGGTAGACAGTCTATTGTCACATGATTCATGTCACACAAAACGTTTGATACCTTTTTCTACAACCAAGGGGCCATAGTACATGTGGTAGACAGTCTATTGTCACATGATTCATGTCACACAAAACGTTTGATACCTTTTTCTACAACCAGGGGGCCATAGTACATGTGGTAGACAAACGTGTGATACCTTTTTCTACAACCAAGGGGTCATAGTACATGTGGTAGACAAACGTGTGATACCTTTTTCTACAACCAAGGGGTCATAGTACATGTGGTAGACAAACGTGTGATACCTTTTTCTACAACCAAGGGGCCATAGTACATGTGGTAGACAAACGTGTGATACCTTTTTCTACAACCAAGGGGCCATAGTACATGTGGTAGACAAACGTTTGATACCTTTTTCTACAACCAAGGGGCCATAGTACATGTGGTAGACAAACGTTTGATACCTTTTTCTACAACCAAGGGGTCATAGTACATGTGGTAGACAGTCTATTGTCACATGATTCATGTCATACAGAAACGTTTGATACCTTTTTCTACAACCAAGGGGTCATAGTACATGTGGTAGACAGTCTATTGTCACATGATTCATGTCACACAAAACGTTTGATACCTTTTTCTACAACCAAGGGGCCATAGTACATGTGGTAGACAAACGTGTGATACCTTTTTCTACAACCAAGGGGTCATAGTACATGTGGTAGACAGTCTATTGTCACATGATTCATGTCACACAAAACGTTTGATACCTTTTTCTACAACCAAGGGGCCATAGTACATGTGGTAGACAAACGTGTGATACCTTTTTCTACAACCAAGGGGTCATAGTACATGTGGTAGACAAACGTTTGATACCTTTTTCTACAACCAAGGGGCCATAGTACATGTGGTAGACAGTCTATTGTCACATGATTCATGTCACACCAAAACGTCTGATACCTTTTTCTACAACCAGGGGGTCATAGTACATGTGGTAGACAGTCTATTGTCACATGATTCATGTCACACAAAACGTGTGATACCTTTTTCTACAACCAAGGGGCCATAGTACATGTGGTAGACAGTCTATTGTCACATGATTCATGTCACACAAAACGTGTGATACCTTTTTCTACAACCAAGGGGTCATAGTACATGTGGTAGACAGTCTATTGTCACATGATTCATGTCATACAAAACGTTTGATACCTTTTTCTACAACCAAGGGGTCATAGTACATGTGGTAGACAGTCTATTGTCACATGATTCATGTCACACCAAACGTTTGATACCTTTTTCTACAACCAAGGGGTCATAGTACATGTGGTAGACAAACGTGTGATACCTTTTTCTACAACCAAGGGGTCATAGTACATGTGGTAGACAGTCTATTGTCACATGATTCATGTCATACAAAACGTGTGATACCTTTTTCTACAACCAAGGGGTCATAGTACATGTGGTAGACAAACGTGTGATACCTTTTTCTACAACCAAGGGGTCATAGTACATGTGGTAGACAGTCTATTGTCACATGATTCATGTCATACAAAACGTGTGATACCTTTTTCTACAACCAAGGGGCCATAGTACATGTGGTAGACAGTCTATTGTCACATGATTCATGTCATACAAAACGTTTGATACCTTTTTCTACAACCAAGGGGTCATAGTACATGTGGTAGACAGTCTATTGTCACATGATTCATGTCACACCAAACGTTTGATACCTTTTTCTACAACCAAGGGGTCATAGTACATGTGGTAGACAGTCTATTGTCACATGATTCAACCCGTACGAAACGTTCTTATAAGAAATTGGACCCAATTTCATATAAGATTCTTATAAGAGTCTTGTATGACAATTTCATATATGTGGCTTATAGGTATTTTAAATGCAAATGAGGTAAATTCTTATAAGAAACTTATATGAATCATATATGAACCTATAACCTGAGCTCATATAGGTCTCTTATATGAATCTTATATTCTCTTATAAGAAAGCTATAGGTCTCTTATATGAAATGTTCATATATGAGACTTATAAGAATCTTATATGAAACCTACATCTCCCTTATAGGATTCTTATATGTCTCATATATGATATTTATATGTCTCATACCAGACACACGACCTTGACCTACATTTGTGTTTTCAAGGGAAATAACACCTGCTTAACCCAATTTAACTGTCTTGACTTTGAATTATAATGAATCCAACTGCAAAATACCTTTTGGTTCAGTATATATACATATCTTTACTGAAGTTGTGTTTATTTTGAGGGCAAAAACAAACAGATCTCTAAATCACTGGTCACAAGAAGAGGAGTAAGACATGCATTGTCCTCTTCAAATCCAATACTTTGAAATTTGAAATTATGAACAAGAAACAACAAACAAGTTACAGCCACAAATAATTTTCTTGAATATGCACAGCTGTCACAGTTTCTTGTTGCTTGAACCAAAGTAGTGCTGGTAAACATGATTTGATCACCTGATGCAGAACCAGAACTGTAAAGTAAAACAGATAATGGAGGGAAATTCTGGATTTTGAATAAAAACACAAACCTGTCAGTGTCAAGCTGTTGGGTTCAGGTTGGGCTGCCAGCCACCCACAAACATCAGCATGACATAAACATTCTCTTCACATATTCATACATCAAGTCCAATTATTTCTGTAAGAACTTTGCATTTTAGTCCTGCTCTTTCACTGATTTTCTGCTAAACATCTTCACAGAGCTGCTGTCACAAAGATGGCCGTTCAGTCAGGGGGAGATAATGCTCAAGGCAAACCATCCACTTCCTGTTCATATATGAAACATATATGAAAGCCAGTATTGCCAGTAATTCAGCATTGTCCAATATTTTTTCTAAGTCCTGAATTCTCCTATGCAGAAACTAAGTGATGATTCATATAAGAGTCATATAAGATTCATATAAGAAACATATAAGAGAACTATAGGTTTCTGGAAGTGCAGGTTCTCATATATGATTCATATATGATTCTTATATGAATTGGGGTCTTTTTCATATAAGAGACTTATAAGAAACCTATTCCTACAACTGACATACATAGCTTTTTACTTGTCATATATGAAACTTATATGTTTCTTATAAGAAACTTATAGGTTTCTTATATGTCTCTTATATGTTCATATATGTTCATTTCGTACGGGATGTCACACCAAAACGTTTGATACCTTTTTCTACAACCAAGGGGTCATAGTACATGTGGTAGACAGTCTATTGTCACATGATTCATGTCACACCAAACGTTTGATACCTTTTTCTACAACCAAGTTGTCATAGTACATGTGGTAGACAAACGTGTGATACCTTTTTCTACAACCAAGGGGCCATAGTACATGTGGTAGACAGTCTATTGTCACATGATTCATGTCACACCAAACGTTTGATACCTTTTTCTACAACCAAGGGGTCATAGTACATGTGGTAGACAGTCTATTGTCACATGATTCATGTCACACAAAACGTTTGATACCTTTTTCTACAACCAGGGGGCCATAGTACATGTGGTAGACAAACGTGTGATACCTTTTTCTACAACCAAGGGGCCATAGTACATGTGGTAGACAGTCTATTGTCACATGATTCATGTCACACAAAACGTTTGATACCTTTTTCTACAACCAAGGGGCCATAGTACATGTGGTAGACAGTCTATTGTCACATGATTCATGTCACACCAAAACGTGTGATACCTTTTTCTACAACCAAGGGGTCATAGTACATGTGGTAGACAGTCTATTGTCACATGATTCATGTCACACAAAACGTGTGATACCTTTTTCTACAACCAAGGGGCCATAGTACATGTGGTAGACAGTCTATTGTCACATGATTCATGTCACACAAAACGTTTGATACCTTTTTCTACAACCAAGGGGTCATAGTACATGTGGTAGACAGTCTATTGTCACATGATTCATGTCACACAAAACGTTTGATACCTTTTTCTACAACCAAGGGGCCATAGTACATGTGGTAGACAGTCTATTGTCACATGATTCATGTCACACCAAACGTTTGATACCTTTTTCTACAACCAAGGGGCCATAGTACATGTGGTAGACAGTCTATTGTCACATGATTCATGTCACACAAAACGTTTGATACCTTTTTCTACAACCAGGGGGCCATAGTACATGTGGTAGACAAACGTTTGATACCTTTTTCTACAACCAAGGGGTCATAGTACATGTGGTAGACAGTATATTGTCACATGATTCATGTCACACAAAACGTTTGATACCTTTTTCTACAACCAGGGGGCCATAGTACATGTGGTAGACAGTATATTGTCACATGATTCATGTCACACAAAACGTTTGATACCTTTTTCTACAACCAAGGGGTCATAGTACATGTGGTAGACAAACGTTTGATACCTTTTTCTACAACCAAGGGGTCATAGTACATGTGGTAGACAAACGTTTGATACCTTTTTCTACAACCAAGGGGCCATAGTACATGTGGTAGACAGTCTATTGTCACATGATTCATGTCACACCAAAACGTCTGATACCTTTTTCTACAACCAGGGGGTCATAGTACATGTGGTAGACAGTCTATTGTCACATGATTCATGTCACACAAAACGTGTGATACCTTTTTCTACAACCAAGGGGCCATAGTACATGTGGTAGACAGTCTATTGTCACATGATTCATGTCACACAAAACGTGTGATACCTTTTTCTACAACCAAGGGGTCATAGTACATGTGGTAGACAGTCTATTGTCACATGATTCATGTCATACAAAACGTTTGATACCTTTTTCTACAACCAAGGGGTCATAGTACATGTGGTAGACAGTCTATTGTCACATGATTCATGTCACACCAAACGTTTGATACCTTTTTCTACAACCAAGGGGTCATAGTACATGTGGTAGACAAACGTGTGATACCTTTTTCTACAACCAAGGGGTCATAGTACATGTGGTAGACAGTCTATTGTCACATGATTCATGTCATACAAAACGTGTGATACCTTTTTCTACAACCAAGGGGTCATAGTACATGTGGTAGACAAACGTGTGATACCTTTTTCTACAACCAAGGGGTCATAGTACATGTGGTAGACAGTCTATTGTCACATGATTCATGTCATACAAAACGTGTGATACCTTTTTCTACAACCAAGGGGCCATAGTACATGTGGTAGACAGTCTATTGTCACATGATTCATGTCATACAAAACGTTTGATACCTTTTTCTACAACCAAGGGGTCATAGTACATGTGGTAGACAGTCTATTGTCACATGATTCATGTCACACCAAACGTTTGATACCTTTTTCTACAACCAAGGGGTCATAGTACATGTGGTAGACAGTCTATTGTCACATGATTCATGTCACACCAAAACGTTTGATACCTTTTTCTACAACCAAGGGGTCATAGTACATGTGGTAGACAGTCTATTGTCACATGATTCATGTCACACCAAACGTTTGATACCTTTTTCTACAACCAAGGGGTCATAGTACATGTGGTAGACAAACGTGTGATACCTTTTTCTACAACCAAGGGGCCATAGTACATGTGGTAGACAGTCTATTGTCACATGATTCATGTCACACCAAACGTTTGATACCTTTTTCTACAACCAAGGGGTCATAGTACATGTGGTAGACAGTCTATTGTCACATGATTCATGTCACACAAAACGTTTGATACCTTTTTCTACAACCAGGGGGCCATAGTACATGTGGTAGACAAACGTGTGATACCTTTTTCTACAACCAAGGGGCCATAGTACATGTGGTAGACAGTCTATTGTCACATGATTCATGTCACACAAAACGTGTGATACCTTTTTCTACAACCAAGGGGCCATAGTACATGTGGTAGACAGTCTATTGTCACATGATTCATGTCACACAAAACGTTTGATACCTTTTTCTACAACCAGGGGGCCATAGTACATGTGGTAGACAAACGTGTGATACCTTTTTCTACAACCAAGGGGCCATAGTACATGTGGTAGACAGTCTATTGTCACATGATTCATGTCACACAAAACGTGTGATACCTTTTTCTACAACCAAGGGGCCATAGTACATGTGGTAGACAGTCTATTGTCACATGATTCATGTCACACAAAACGTTTGATACCTTTTATTACAACCAAGGGGCCATAGTACATGTGGTAGACAGTCTATTGTCACATGATTCATGTCACACCAAAACGTGTGATACCTTTTTCTACAACCAGGGGGTCATAGTACATGTGGTAGACAGTCTATTGTCACATGATTCATGTCACACAAAACGTGTGATACCTTTTTCTACAACCAAGGGGCCATAGTACATGTGGTAGACAGTCTATTGTCACATGATTCATGTCACACAAAACGTTTGATACCTTTTTCTACAACCAAGGGGTCATAGTACATGTGGTAGACAGTCTATTGTCACATGATTCATGTCACACCAAACGTTTGATACCTTTTTCTACAACTAAGGGATCATAGTACATGTGGTAGACAGTCTATTGTCACATGATTCATGTCATACAAAACGTTTGATACCTTTTTCTACAACCAAGGGGTCATAGTACATGTGGTAGACAGTCTATTGTCACATGATTCATGTCACACCAAACGTTTGATACCTTTTTCTACAACCAAGGGGCCATAGTACATGTGGTAGACAGTCTATTGTCACATGATTCATGTCACACAAAACGTTTGATACCTTTTTCTACAACCAGGGGGCCATAGTACATGTGGTAGACAGTATATTGTCACATGATTCATGTCACACAAAACGTGTGATACCTTTTTCTACAACCAGGGGGCCATAGTACATGTGGTAGACAGTCTATTGTCACATGATTCATGTCACACAAAACGTTTGATACCTTTTTCTACAACCAGGGGGCCATAGTACATGTGGTAGACAGTATATTGTCACATGATTCATGTCACACAAAACGTTTGATACCTTTTTCTACAACCAAGGGGTCATAGTACATGTGGTAGACAGTCTATTGTCACATGATTCATGTCACACAAAACGTTTGATACCTTTTTCTACAACCAAGGGGCCATAGTACATGTGGTAGACAGTCTATTGTCACATGATTCATGTCACACAAAACGTTTGATACCTTTTTCTACAACCAGGGGGTCATAGTACATGTGGTAGACAGTCTATTGTCACATGATTCATGTCATACAAAACGTTTGATACCTTTTTCTACAACCAGGGGGCCATAGTACATGTGGTAGACAAACGTGTGATACCTTTTTCTACAACCAAGGGGTCATAGTACATGTGGTAGACAAACGTGTGATACCTTTTTCTACAACCAAGGGGTCATAGTACATGTGGTAGACAAACGTGTGATACCTTTTTCTACAACCAAGGGGCCATAGTACATGTGGTAGACAAACGTGTGATACCTTTTTCTACAACCAAGGGGCCATAGTACATGTGGTAGACAAACGTGTGATACCTTTTTCTACAACCAAGGGGCCATAGTACATGTGGTAGACAAACGTGTGATACCTTTTTCTACAACCAAGGGGCCATAGTACATGTGGTAGACAAACGTGTGATACCTTTTTCTACAACCAAGGGGTCATAGTACATGTGGTAGACAAACGTTTGATACCTTTTTCTACAACCAAGGGGTCATAGTACATGTGGTAGACAAACGTTTGATACCTTTTTCTACAACCAAGGGGTCATAGTACATGTGGTAGACAAACGTGTGATACCTTTTTCTACAACCAAGGGGCCATAGTACATGTGGTAGACAAACGTGTGATACCTTTTTCTACAACCAAGGGGCCATAGTACATGTGGTAGACAAACGTGTGATACCTTTTTCTACAACCAAGGGGTCATAGTACATGTGGTAGACAAACGTTTGATACCTTTTTCTACAACCAAGGGGTCATAGTACATGTGGTAGACAGTCTATTGTCACATGATTCATGTCACACAAAACGTTTGATACCTTTTTCTACAACCAAGGGGCCATAGTACATGTGGTAGACAGTCTATTGTCACATGATTCATGTCACACAAAACGTTTGATACCTTTTTCTACAACCAGGGGGTCATAGTACATGTGGTAGACAGTCTATTGTCACATGATTCATGTCATACAAAACGTTTGATACCTTTTTCTACAACCAGGGGGCCATAGTACATGTGGTAGACAAACGTGTGATACCTTTTTCTACAACCAAGGGGTCATAGTACATGTGGTAGACAAACGTGTGATACCTTTTTCTACAACCAAGGGGCCATAGTACATGTGGTAGACAAACGTGTGATACCTTTTTCTACAACCAAGGGGCCATAGTACATGTGGTAGACAAACGTGTGATACCTTTTTCTACAACCAAGGGGTCATAGTACATGTGGTAGACAAACGTTTGATACCTTTTTCTACAACCAAGGGGTCATAGTACATGTGGTAGACAAACGTTTGATACCTTTTTCTACAACCAAGGGGTCATAGTACATGTGGTAGACAAACGCGTGATACCTTTTTCTACAACCAAGGGGCCATAGTACATGTGGTAGACAAACGTGTGATACCTTTTTCTACAACCAAGGGGCCATAGTACATGTGGTAGACAAACGTGTGATACCTTTTTCTACAACCAAGGGGTCATAGTACATGTGGTAGACAAACGTTTGATACCTTTTTCTACAACCAAGGGGTCATAGTACATGTGGTAGACAAACGTTTGATACCTTTTTCTACAACCAAGGGGTCATAGTACATGTGGTAGACAAACGTTTGATACCTTTTTCTACAACCAAGTGGTCATAGTACATGTGGTAGACAGTCTATTGTCACATGATTCATGTCACACCAAAACGTGTGATACCTTTTTCTACAACCAAGGGGCCATAGTACATGTGGTAGACAGTCTATTGTCACATGATTCATGTCACACAAAACGTTTGATACCTTTTTCTACAACCAGGGGGCCATAGTACATGTGGTAGACAGTCTATTGTCACATGATTCATGTCACACCAAAACGTTTGATACCTTTTTCTACAACCAAGGGGTCATAGTACATGTGGTAGACAGTCTATTGTCACATGATTCATGTCACACAAAACGTTTGATACCTTTTTCTACAACCAAGGGGCCATAGTACATGTGGTAGACAGTCTATTGTCACATGATTCATGTCACACAAAACGTTTGATACCTTTTTCTACAACCAGGGGGCCATAGTACATGTGGTAGACAGTCTATTGTCACATGATTCATGTCACACAAAACGTTTGATACCTTTTTCTACAACCAGGGGGCCATAGTACATGTGGTAGACAAACGTTTGATACCTTTTTCTACAACCAAGGGGCCATAGTACATGTGGTAGACAGTCTATTGTCACATGATTCATGTCACACAAAACGTTTGATACCTTTTTCTACAACCAGGGGGTCATAGTACATGTGGTAGACAAACGTGTGATACCTTTTTCTACAACCAAGGGGTCATAGTACATGTGGTAGACAAACGTTTGATACCTTTTTCTACAACCAAGGGGTCATAGTACATGTGGTAGACAGTCTATTGTCACATGATTCATGTCACACAAAACGTTTGATACCTTTTTCTACAACCAGGGGGTCATAGTACATGTGGTAGACAGTCTATTGTCACATGATTCATGTCACACAAAACGTTTGATACCTTTTTCTACAACCAGGGGGTCATAGTACATGTGGTAGACAGTCTATTGTCACATGATTCATGTCACACAAAACGTTTGATACCTTTTTCTACAACCAAGGGGTCATAGTACATGTGGTAGACAGTCTATTGTCACATGATTCATGTCACACAAAACGTTTGATACCTTTTTCTACAACCAAGGGGCCATAGTACATGTGGTAGACAGTCTATTGTCACATGATTCATGTCACACCAAAACGTTTGATACCTTTTTCTACAACCAAGGGGTCATAGTACATGTGGTAGACAGTCTATTGTCACATGATTCATGTCACACAAAACGTTTGATACCTTTTTCTACAACCAAGGGGCCATAGTACATGTGGTAGACAGTCTATTGTCACATGATTCATGTCACACAAAACGTTTGATACCTTTTTCTACAACCAGGGGGCCATAGTACATGTGGTAGACAGTCTATTGTCACATGATTCATGTCACACAAAACGTTTGATACCTTTTTCTACAACCAGGGGGCCATAGTACATGTGGTAGACAGTCTATTGTCACATGATTCATGTCACACAAAACGTTTGATACCTTTTTCTACAACCAAGGGGCCATAGTACATGTGGTAGACAGTCTATTGTCACATGATTCATGTCACACAAAACGTTTGATACCTTTTTCTACAACCAGGGGGTCATAGTACATGTGGTAGACAGTCTATTGTCACATGATTCATGTCACACAAAACGTTTGATACCTTTTTCTACAACCAGGGGGTCATAGTACATGTGGTAGACAGTCTATTGTCACATGATTCATGTCACACAAAACGTTTGATACCTTTTTCTACAACCAAGGGGTCATAGTACATGTGGTAGACAGTCTATTGTCACATGATTCATGTCACACAAAACGTTTGATACCTTTTTCTACAACCAAGGGGCCATAGTACATGTGGTAGACAGTCTATTGTCACATGATTCATGTCATACAAAACGTTTGATACCTTTTTCTACAACCAAGGGGCCATAGTACATGTGGTAGACAGTCTATTGTCACATGATTCATGTCACACAAAACGTTTGATACCTTTTTCTACAACCAAGGGGCCATAGTACATGTGGTAGACAGTCTATTGTCACATGATTCATGTCACACAAAACGTTTGATACCTTTTTCTACAACCAAGGGGTCATAGTACATGTGGTAGACAGTATATTGTCACATGATTCATGTCATACACATGGAATGTTCAACATACAGATGATCCTAACTGTTTTCATGGTTCAGACTCTGCCTGTAAGATTGATGTTTAGGTGAGGTTTGTGCACACGATGATGAATGATTCATATCATACACATGGAATGTTAAACATGAAGACGGTCCTAACTGTTTTCATGGTTCAGACTCTGCCTGTAAGATTGATGTTTAGGTGAGGTTTGTGCACACGATGATTCATGTCATACACATGGAATGTTAAACATGAAGACGGTCCTAACTGTTTTCATGGTTCAGACTCTGCCTGTAAGATTGATGTTTAGGTGAGGTTTGTGCACACGATGATTCATGTCATACACATGGAATGTTAAACATGAAGACGGTCCTGTTTTCATGGTTCAGACTCTGCCTGTAAGATTGATGTTTAGGTGAGGTTTGTGCACACGATGATGAATGATTCATATCATACACATGGAATGTTAAACATGAAGACGGTTTGTAAGTGAGGTTCGTGCCCACTATCATGAATGATTCATATCATACACAGGGAATGTTAAACATAAGATGGTTTGCAGGTGAGGTTTGTGGACACGGTCATGAATGATTCATATTGTAACAGATGAGACTTTAACCTGAACATTTGCAGATCTAACTTTCGTAATGAGAAACATGTGATACAGATCTAAAAGTGTTCTTCGTCGACGTATGTGAAGGAACTCTTATTTCAAGGTCGACAATGACTGGAAGACTTGTGGACAAATGTCATGATATTAACTGTGTTAAAATGTACTTACCAGAAAACCACTGCACAGTTCGTAGCAGGATACTTTCGTTGACCAGTTCATTTGGTTTTTATTCGGAATCGCGTTTGTATCATGAGAACGCGATCGATACGAACACAATAGAACATAATCTTCTCTTGGACGACGCCATTTTAGATGACGTGTTGCACGACGCCATTTTAGATGACGTGTTGGACGACGCCATTTTAGATGACGTGTTGGACGACGCCATTTTAGATGACGTGTTGGACGACGCCATTTTAGATGACGTGTTGGACGACGCCATTTTAGATGACGTGTTGGACGACGCCATTTTAGATGACGTGTTGGACGACGCCATTTTAGATGACGTGTTGGACGACGCCATTTTAGATGACGTGTTGGACGACGCCATTTTAGATGACGTGTTGGACGACGCCATTTTAGATGACGTGTTGGACGACGCCATTTTAGATGACGTGTTGGACGACGCCATTTTAGATGACGTGTTGGACGACGCCATTTTAGATGACGTGTTGGACGACGCCATTTTAGATGACGTGTTGGACGACGCCATTTTAGATGACGTGTTGGACGACGCCATTTTAGATGACGTGTTGGACGACGCCATTTTAGATGACGTGTTGGACGACGCCATTTTAGATGACGTGTTGGACGACGCCATTTTAGATGACGTGTTGGACGACGCCATTTTAGATGACGTGTTGGACGACGCCATTTTAGATGACGTGTTGCACGAGATCTCATCGGGAAAGAACGATGAATGATTGTTGTTTTATACAATGTGCATGTAATTATTACTGTATGCATTTTAGAATTGATTCATTATTGATAAGATAATGAATGAATGAAAGGAAATAGAGATTTAGTTTGGTAAGATAAATTGTTTGTACGTTGTTAGAGGTTACCTAGAGAAACGTAAACAAACACTTTCGATCGCCTTGACTCTAAGACGATCGCCTTGACTCTAAGACGATCGCCTTGACTCTAAGACGATCGAGAGTGTCGGTTCGTACGTTGCTAAAGGTACGAGACAAACCAGACGAGCAAAGAGAAGAAAGGTATGTTGTGTATGTTGTTAGGACAGGTATTAGGGTAACGTAGACAAATAGGGGAGATCGTTATAGACGATCGAAACGTTAGTGGTAGCTACAGGTAACAGGTAAACAAACAAGGAAGAGGATAAATAGAGAAGGGAAAGGAGAAATCGGGGCTATGTGAGATGATCCTGGTGATTTATACGGGGTCTATGCGGCTATGCTAGGTTTTATGCTTATGGTCTTCGAGAACGCCTTCTTCTGGGTTCGGAGCAGATTAACGGACAGAGGGAAATTCGGAGCAGATTAACGGACAGAGGGAAATTCGGAGCAGATTAACGGACAGAGGGAAATTCGGAGCAGATTAACGGACAGAGGGAAATTCGGAGCAGATTAACGGACAGAGGGAAATTCGGAGCAGATTAACGGACAGAGGGAAATTCGGAGCAGTTTAACGGACAGAAGATAATTCGGAGCAGTTTAATGGACAGAAGATAATTCGGAGCAGTTTAATGGACAGAAGATAATTTGGAGCAGTTTAATGGACAGAAGATAATTCGGAGCAGTTTAATGGACAGAAGATAATTCGGAGCAGTTTAATGGACAGAAGATAATTCGGAGCAGTTTAATGGACAGAAGATAATTCGGAGCAGTTTAACAGGCAGAAGAAAATCCGGAGCAGTTTAATGGACAGAAGATAATTCGAGCATAAGATGAAGTTTTAGCAGTGTAACGATGTGGGCGGTCAACTGACGTTTTCTTGGTTGATTCATTACCAGAGATAGTGTATGTCATTCTTACTTTATGTGTGAATGAATGTTGCCCTGAGATATGAATTTATTGCCATGAGATAATCAGATAATTAAATCTGAGTCTTGAAACCTACAACAATTTGTGTTTTCTTTCATTCATCATCATCACTAACATTAATTTTAGCTGTTAATCATACACAGGGAATGTTCAACATCATATCAATATCATACACAGGGAATGTTCAACATCATATCAATATCATACACAGGGAATGTTCAACATCATATCAATATCATACACAGGGAATGTTCAACATCATATCAATATCATACACAGGGAATGTTCAACATCATATCAATATCATACACAGGGAATGTTCAACATCATATCAATATCATACACAGGGAATGTTCAACATAAGGATGGTTTGCAGGTGAGGTTCGTGCACACGATCATGAAGCGTGAGCGGCCAGGCATGACTGTGTTACACCTGCACGGGGGGCTGAACCAGCTGAGGCGTATCGAGGTGTACCGGGAGTTTTGTCAGAAACAACACGTCATCCTTATCGCCACGGACGTTGCATGCCGTGGGCTGGGTGAGTCTTAGGTCCAGCACCATTGTCATTTTCTGCGGACATAACGCCAAAACTTCTTTCAATTCACTTATGTCCCATTGTTTCTTCACCTCACCTCACCTACGCCTGTGACCCTGTCTGGGGTATAGGCCGCCAATCAGCTCCCTCCCATTGTTTCTTAGATCTTTGAAATAATCACAAACTTTGCCATTTACTAGTTCCTTTGAATCTTGTTTATTGCATTGTTATTGTTACCAGGGCAGTGAACAGCGTTCATAGCACTCTATAGATTTCAGCGTTCATGGCACTCTGTAGATGTCAGCGTTCATGGCACTCTATAGATGTCAGCGTTCATGGCACTCTGTAGATGTCAGCGTTCATGGCACTCTATAGATGTCAGCGTTCATGGCACTCTATAGATGTCAGCGTTCATGGCACTCGATAGATGTCAGCGTTCATGGCACTCTATAGATGTCAGCGTTCATGGCACTCTGTAGATGTCAGCGTTCATGGCACTCTATAGATGTCAGCGTTCATGGCACTCTATAGATGTCAGCGTTCATGGCACTCTATTGATGTTTATCACACTTGTGGTGTTTGTGTGTGTGCAGACTTTCCCAACGTGAACTGGGTCGTACAGCTTGACTGTCCCACGGACGCTGCTACCTACATTCATAGGGCTGGTCGCACTGCTAGGTTTGTGTGTGTGTGTGTGTGTGTGTGTGTGTGTGTGTGCGAGAGAGAAAGGAGGGGCTTATATCTGTGAAAACAGGAAAATGATGTGTGTTTTTGTTTGTTTATGTGTTTGTTACAGGCATGGGAATGGTCCGCGGATCCACTAATTTCAGCGGTTTTCGTGAGGAGTTTCAGCGGGGGGGAAAAAATTCAGCGGGGGAAAAAAAAAATCCCTCAAAAATCGTATATGAGGTTTTTATTCTCAAATGGTCGGGTGTCTTCAAATGGCACAGGCCACTATCCGGAACTGACGGTCTTGGCTGTCCCACGTGATATGAAACAGACGTTCACGCAACATCCGCTGCATGTGGTTTACTTGTCCGAGACAAAGACGCGTCTCTTGTGTTCGATTTGAAAGAAAACTTCATGTCTTCGGTATCGAATATTGTTCGACGCGGCCAGGATTATGACGAAAAAGGTGTGGTTAACCAGTGGAAATGGGATTGGGTTTCCAAAGAGGTTAAAGTTGGTGACAAGCAAGAGCGGATCGGTGAACACATACGAAAAGTCGACACGCCCGGTCAAGCAAGATGCACCCTTTGTGACAGAGAAATTGTGTACAGCAATTGTGGTTTCATTGCCCTCAGCGAGCATCTACTAACGAAAAGTGTTTTTTTTGGTTTTTTATCATTGTATTATTAATTCCCTTTGATTCAATACCTGGAATAAGAGAAAGTTAAAGATGAGCTGGATCCTATCACATGTTTCCTCGTGGGTTTGACAAGTATGATTGAGAGTGAGAGCAGTCAGTGAATGTTTGCAAGAAAGTCATAAAGTATGCACAATCCTTTGTTCAGAATTTTTAAAACTTAAAGTTGCAGCTAAAACACCTGCATATTTATGTGAAATTAAATGCTAAACTTTGTCCCAAATACCCCTCAGATTGCATAGATTTTGATCTTTAAAAATTTGTTTTCCCTGTTTTTGGATCCCTCTCCTGTTTTCAGCTGACTTTTTATTCAGCCATTCCCATGCCTGTTGTTAGGACACTGATAATATATGGAGAAGAACAGTGTGGCCATGTAGACACACCCACTTGCCATGTAGACACACCCACTTGCAATATATGGAGAAGAACAGTGTGGCCATGTAGACACACCCACTTGCCATGTAGACACACCCACTTGCAATATATGGAGAAGAACAGTGTGGCCATGTAGACACACCCACTTGCCATGTAGACACACCCACTTGCAATATATGGAGAAGAACAGTGTGGTCATGTAGACACACCCACTTGCCATGTAGACACACCCACTTGCCATGTAGACACACCTACTTGCCATATAGACACACCCACTTGCCATGTAGACACACCCACTGGCCATGTAGACACAGCCACTGGCCATGTAGACACACCCACTGGCCATGTAGACACACCCACTTGCCATGTAGACACACCCACTTGCCATGTAGACACACCCACTTGCCATGTAGACACACCCACTTGCCATGTAGACACACCCACTTGCGTTCACTGTGTTGTGTCTGTGTATTAATTTTAAAGTCTCTATTTTTAATAACTTATTGGTTGGCTTCTCACTGGTCAGACATGTCATGTCTTGTTTCTCATTGGTCATGTCTTGTTTCTCATTGGTCATGTCTTGTTTTTCACTGTTCATGTCTTGTTTCTCACTGGTCATGTCTTGTTTTTCACTGTTCATGTCTTGTTTCTCACTGGTCATGTCTTGTTTTTCACTGTTCATGTCTTGTTTTTCACTGTTCATGTCTTGTTTTTCACTGTTCATGTCTTGTTTCTCACTGTTCATGTCTTGTTTCTCACTGTTCATGTCTTGTTTTTCACTGTTCATGTCTTGTTTTTCACTGTTCATGTCTTGTTTTTCACTGTTCATGTCTTGTTTCTCACTGTTCATGTCTTGTTTCTCACTGGTCATGTCTTGTTTCTCACTGTTCATGTCTTGTTTCTCACTGGTCATGTCTTGTTTCTCACTGTTCATGTCTTGTTTCTCACTGGTCATGTCTTGTTTATCATTGGTCATGTCTTGTTTTTCACTGTTCATGTCTTGTTTCTCACTGGTCATGTCTTGTTTTTCACTGGTCATGTCTTGTTTCTCATTGGTCATGTCTTGTTTCTCACTGGTCATGTCTTGTTTCTCATTGGTCAGATGTGTCATGTCTTGTTTCTCACAGGTCATGTCTTGTTTATCATTGGTCATGTCTTGTTTTTCACTGTTCATGTCTTGTTTCTCACTGGTCATGTCTTGTTTTTCACTGGTCATGTCTTGTTTCTCATTGGTCATGTCTTGTTTCTCACTGGTCATGTCTTGTTTCTCATTGGTCAGATGTGTCATGTCTTGTTTCACACTGTTCAGGTTTGAGCGTAACGGCCAGGCCTTGCTGGTCCTACTGCCGTCAGAAGAGGAAAACATGGTGCAGGAACTGAGGGCCAGGAAAATCCCCATCGAGAACATCAGGTACTGCCGCTCTCAGGGGGGGCATGTTGTGTGCTGCTCTCGGGGGAGGGGGGGGGGGGGGTGGTAGATAGGTTATGTCCCGCTCACAGTGACTGGATGTTATGTGCAAGGAAACAGACTACACCACAAGACTGTGGGATCATTGTACGAAAGTTTTCCTTGAAAGTATGCAATGCTTGAAGTCAAGTCTTTGCAATGACAATGTGAACACTTGTGTGTATCTCTCTCTTTGTGAAGACTTTTTTGTGTCATTTTTGCTTCGTTTGACTTTTTGTGATGTGCGAGTGTGTGTATACATGCCAAAGCTGCTTGTGTGTATGACAGATTATGCCCTTCATGCGCCTTTGTCAATGTTCTAGAAGAAGTAATACATGGTGTGATGCGCCTTTGTCAATGTTCTAGAAGAAGTAATACATGGTGTGATGCGTTTCAGGGTGAACAACAGGTTTCAGTATGACATCACTGGCAGCACGGCGGCAGCGTGCGCTGAGAACAAGGAACTCAAGGACATGGCGGAGAGGGTGAGTTGTGTGTCGTCATGGTGATGGGTAAATAATGTACTGAGAACGAGGAACTCAAGGACATGGCAGAGAGGGTGAGTTGTGTGTCGTCATGGTGATGGGTAAATACTGTACTGAGAACAAGGAACTCAAGGACATGGCCGAGAGGGTGAATTGTCTGTCGTCATGGTGATGGGTAAATAATGTACTGAGAACGAGGAACTCAAGGACATGGCAGAGAGGGTGAGTTGTCTGTCGTCATGGTGATGGGTAAATAATGTACTGAGAACAAGGAACTCAAGGACATGGCAGAGAGGGTGAGTTGTGTGTCGTCATGGTGATGGGTAAATAATGTACTGAGAACAAGGAACTCAAGGACATGGCAGAGAGGGTGAGTTGTGTGTCGTCATGGTGATGGGTAAATAATGTACTGAGAACAAGGAACTCAAGGACATGGCCGAGAGGGTGAATTGTCTGTCGTCATGGTGATGGGTAAATAATGTACTGAGAACAAGGAACTCAAGGACATGGCCGAGAGGGTGAATTGTCTGTCGTCATGGTGATGGGTAAATAATGTACTGAGAACAAGGAACTTAAGGACATGGCGGAGAGGGTGAGTTGTGTGTCGTCATGGTGATGGGTCGTCTGTCGTCATGGGAGATGGGTAAATAATGTATGTGTTACTTCTGACATGGGACAGAGAGGGTGAGTCGTCTGTCGTCATGCAACTTGGTCATGGGAGATGGGTAAATAATGTTTGTGTTTCTTATGACATAGGACAGAGAGGGTGAGTCGTCTGTCGTCATGCAACTTGGTCATGGGAGATGGGTAAATAATGTTTGTGTTTCTTATGACATAGGACAGAGAGGGTGAGTCGTCATGGTGATGGGTAAATAATGTTTGTGTTTCTTATGACATAGGACAGAGAGGGTGAGTCGTCATGGTGATGGGTAAATAATGTTTGTGTTTCATATGACATAGGACAGAGAGGGTGAGTCGTCATGGTGATGGGTAAATAATGTTTGTGTTTCTTATGACATAGGACAGAGAGGGTGAGTCGTCATGGTGATGGGTAAATAATGTTTGTGTTTCTCATGACATAGGACAGAGAGGGTGAGTCGTCATGGTGATGGGTAAATAATGTTTGTGTTTCTTATGACATAGGACAGAGAGGGTGAGTCGTCATGGTGATGGGTAAATAATGTTTGTGTTTCTTATGACATAGGACAGAGAGGGTGAGTCGTCATGGTGATGGGTAAATAATGTTTGTGTTTCTTATGACATAGGAAAGAGAGGATGTTTCGTTCAGTCTCAAATTAAACATTCTGTAAACTTACCATGTTTGTTTTGTATGCTGAATTCGGTGTCTAATTTTTAATTTATGTGTGTGTGTTTCAGGCGTACAGAAGCTACATCTTCAGCATTTCCACCATGAAAAACAAGAAGGTGTTCGACGTCAGTAAGATCGACCTGGAAGAGTTTGCAAAGTAAGTCACCTGTTATCTAACAAAGCAAGGTAAGTCACCTGTTATCTAACAAAGCAAGGTAAGTCACCTGTTATCTAACAAAGCAAAGTAAGTCACCTGTTATCTAACAAAGCAAGGTAAGTCACCTGTTATCTAACAAAGCAAGGTAAGTCACCTGTTATCTAACAAAGCAAGGTAAGTCACCTGTTATCTAACAAAGCAAAGTAAGTCGCCTGTTATCTAACAAAGCAAGGTAAGTCACCTGTTATCTAACAAAGCAAGGTAAGTCACCTGTTATCTAACAAAGCAAGGTAAGTCACCTGTTATCTAACAAAGCAAGGTAAGTCACCTGTTATCTAACAAAGCAAGGTAAGTCACCTGTTATCTAACAAAGCAAGGTAAGTCACCTGTTATCTAACAAAGCAAGGTAAGTCACCTGTTATCTAATAAAGCAAGGTAAGTCACCTGTTATCTAACAAAGCAAGGTAAGTCACCTGTTATCTAACAAAGCAAAGTAAGTCGCCTGTTATCTAACAAAGCAAGGTAAGTCACCTGTTATCTAACAAAGCAAGGTAAGTCACCTGTTATCTAACAAAGCAAGGTAAGTCACCTGTTATCTAACAAAGCAAGGTAAGTCACCTGTTGTCTAATAAAGCAGGACAACCAGAAAAAAAGAACAAGTCGCGTAAGGCGAAATTACTACATTTAGCCAAGCTGTGGAACTCACAGAATGAAACTGAACGCACTGCATTTTTTCACAATGACCGTAGTCCGCCGCTAGTGCAAAACGGAGTGAAACTGACGAGCCTGTTTAGCGTGGTAGTGGTTTCGCTGTGCTGCATAGCACGCTTTTCTGTGCCTCTCTTCGTTTGAACTTTCTGAGCGTGTTTTTAATCCAAACATATCATATCTATATGTTTTTGGAATCAGAAGCCGACAAGGAATAAGATGAAATTGTTTTTAAATCGATTTCGGAAATTTAATTTTGATCATAATTTTTATATTTTCAGAGCTTGTTTTTAATCCAAATATAACATATTTATATATTTTTGGAATCAGGAAATGATGTAGAATAAGATGAACGTAAATTTGGATCGTTTTATATAAAAACATTTTTTTTAAATTTTCAGATTTAGGGTTAAAGTCATTAATTAATTTTTAAGCCACCAAGCTGAAATGCAATACCGAAGTCCGGCCTTTGTCGAAGATTGCTGTTCAAAAATTTCAATCAATTTGATTGAAAAATGAGGGTGTGACAGTGCCGCCTCAACTTTTACAAAAAGCTGGATATGACATCATCAAAGACATTTATCGAAAAAATGAAAAAAACGTCTGGGGATACCATACCCAGGAACTCTCATGTAAAATTTCATAAAGATCGGTCCAGTAGTTTACTCTGAATCGCTCTACACACACACACACAGACACACACACACACACACATACACCACGACCCTCGTCTCGATTAAAAGAAACAAGTCGCGTAAGGCGAAATTACTACATTTAGTCATGCTGTCAAACTCACGGAATGAAACTAAACGCACTGTATTTTTTTCACCAAGACAGTACAGCTTCGTCAATCCCCGCGAGAAGGAAATTGCTCACCTCCCACGTGCAAAACGCAGTGATATGCACACGCCAGAATAGCGCGACTTTTTTCTATATTCGTGTTAACTTTCTGAGCTGGTTTTGAATACTAAATGTAAAAAGGATGAAGACACAAAGAAAGAAATGTTTTAAAGATAACGTCATTTTACATTAAGTAGTGGTGTTCATAAAGATAAAGTCATTGTACATTAAGTAGTGGTGTTCATAAAGAGAACGTCATTTTACATTAAGTAGTGGTGTTCATAAAGAGAACTTCATTTTACATTAAGTAGGGGTGTTCATAAAGAGAACGTCATTTTACATTAAGTAGTGGCATTCATGAACTTGCTTATGAAAATAAGCAAGTAGCTTCATGCATGAACATTTTCACAGAACGACAGACTTTTTTTCTATCACAGGATGCATTGGAGTGTACAGCTGTTTTGTTTGGATAGTGTGGCAAGGTTTGTGATTGGCGTCATCACTGATGTACAATTTTATTCAAGTACACACACCAACGAAAGAATCTGTAGATGTTGACTAACTTACTGAAATCATAAAAACAGGGTCTACTTCATCCATACCAGCGTCTTGTGAGTTTTCCATCCCTGAGATCCTCCAGAAAAGGAACTCTTTTTTTACATTGTTAATTGTTGTGTTGTCAGGTCGCTGGGTCTGTTCCTGCCGCCAAGACTGCGATTCCTGGAGAAGCAACAGAAGGCAAAAGCAGAGAAAGCGCAGAAACAGAAATCTGCTGACAACGGACAGAAAGCCAAACCGCCAACAGATGACACAAGTGACAATGATGAAGACGATGACGACTCATCTGATGGCAGCAGTGACGATTCTAGCTCTGAGAGTGATGGCAGCAGTGATGAAAGTGATGACGACGACAGTGATGAAAGTGATGACGACGACAGTGAGGAAAGCAGCAGTGCAATGAGAGACAGTGGTAAAAAGAAATCACAGAAACGAGTGAAAGTAAAACCTGAAGAGAAACCCTCCAAGGCTGGGAGTGATGACAGTGATGATAACGATGATGATGACACTGACGATGATGATGATGAAGAGGAGTCAAGCCACGGAGACGGTGTGAAAGAAGCTGTGACAAATCCCAAAAGCAAGCCTGTGTTTAACCTCGGTGATGACAGTGACGACGATGCAGAGGACTTGTTCACTGTCAAAAGGACGTTGATGCCCCTCAGAGTGGTAGGGAACAGTGGAGTTTTGGTTTGTGTGTGTGTGTGTGTGTGTGTGTGTGTGTCTGTGTGTGTGTGTGATGACAGTGACGACGATGCAGAGATAGTGATCGTGTGTGTGTGTGTGTACGTGTGTGTGTGTCAGCTTGCCGCATGTGTACGTGTGTGTGTGTTTGAGTGTGTGTGTGTGTGTGTATGTGTCAGCTTGCCGCGTGTGTACGTGTGTGTGTGTTTGAGTGTGTATGTGTTAGCTTGCCTCGTGTGTGTGTGTTTGAGTGTGTGTGTGTGTGTGTGTATGTGTTAGCTTGCCGCGTGTGTACGTGTGTGTGTGTGTGTGTGTGTATGTGTTAGCTTGCCGCGTGTGTACGTGTGTGTGTGTTTGAGTGTGTGTGTGTGTGTGTCAGCTTGCCGCGTGTGTACGTGTGTGTGTGTTTGAGTGTGTGTGTCTGTGTGTGTGTGTCAGCTTGCCGCATGTGTACGTGTGTGTGTGTTTGAGTGTGTGTGTGTGTGTATGTGTTAGCTTGCCGCGTGTGTATGTGTGTGAATTAGTCGGGTTGAGACGAGGAAAAATAAGACAACTGTTCGGAGGGAAAGTTAACACAGGATTGATATTTATATGTCTCTATTGTAATATTTATTTATAAATCGATATATCTTCATAAAAATAGAGTAATCCTACAAAAGAGATAGAGAGAGAGACAGAGAGAGAGACAGAGAGAGAGAGAGAGAAAGAGAGAGAGAGAAGGAAGCTTCTGCCAAAGGGACTGTAAACACAAAACAAGACTTGTAAGAAGAAGAGGGAAAGTAAAGTTGAACAAGTCGCGTAAGGCGAAATTACAACATTTAGTCAATCTGTCGAACCCACAGAATAAAACTGAACGCAATGCAGTTTTTTCACCAAGACAAAACCGCTTCGTCAATCCACGCGGCAAGGAAGTCGCTCAATTTTTTCCGTGTGACACGAAGTGAAACTGACATGCAAGAATAGCGAAATAGCGTACTGCGGTAAGCAGGGAAGCACGCTTTTCTGTATTCTTTTTAACTTTCTGAGCTTGTTTCCAATACAATATATTATATTTATATGTTTTTGGAATCAGGAAATGATAAGGAATAAGATAAAATCATTTTTGGATTGATTTCTTAAATAATAATCGAAGTACTAATTAACCTATTTTCGTTAATTGTGATCACATTTTAAGAGTAAACCTGACATATGTATATATTTTTAGATTCAAAGTTTGATGAAGAATACGATGCAATCAATTTTAAATCTGTTTGCGAAAATTCGATTTTAATGACAACTTTAATGAGCAAACTCATTAATTAATTTTTAAGCCTGCAAGCTAAAATGCAATACCAGAGTCCGGGCTTCGTCGAAGATTACTTGAACAAAATTTAAACCAAATTGGTTGAAAAATGAGAGCGTGACAGTGCCGCCTCAACTTTCACAAAAAGCCAGATATGACGTCATCAAAGATATTTATCCAAAAACTGAAAAAAATGTCTGGAGATATAATACTCAGGAACTCTCATGTTAAGTTTCATAAAGATCGGTCCAGTAGTTTCTCAGGAACTCTCATGTTAAGTTTCATAAAGATCGGTCCAGTAGTTTCTCAGGAACTCTCATGTTAAGTTTCATAAAGATCGGTCCAGTAGTTTCTCAGGAACTCTCATGTTAAGTTTCATAAAGATCGGTCCAGTAGTTTCTCAGGAACTCTCATGTTAAGTTTCATAAAGATCGGTCCAGTAGTTTCTCAGGAACTCTCATGTTAAGTTTCATAAAGATCGGTCCAGTAGTTTCTCAGGAACTCTCATGTTAAGTTTCATAAAGATCGGTCCAGTAGTTTCTCAGGAACTCTCATGTTAAGTTTCATAAAGATCGGTCCAGTAGTTTCTCAGGAACTCTCATGTTAAGTTTCATAAAGATCGGTCCAGTAGTTTCTCAGGAACTCTCATGTTAAGTTTCATAAAGATCGGTCCAGTAGTTTCTCAGGAACTCTCATGTTAAGTTTCATAAAGATCGGTCCAGTAGTTTCTCAGGAACTCTCATGTTAAGTTTCATAAAGATCGGTCCAGTAGTTTCTCAGGAACTCTCATGTTAAGTTTCATAAAGATCGGTCCAGTAGTTTCTCAGGAACTCTCATGTTAAGTTTCATAAAGATCGGTCCAGTAGTTTCTCACAATCGCGTTATACATGTTAAGTTTCATAAAGATCGGTCCAGTAGTTTCTCACAATCGCGTTATACATGTTAGGCGCGTTTGATCGATCTGCGCGATCGCGTGACAAACGCGCACACATCGATCGCGTGACAAACGCGCACACATCGATCGCGTGACAAACGCGCACACATCGATCCATGTGTGCGCGTTTGACCGATACAAAGAATACAAGAATCGTTAAAACGCGCAGCTCTTATATACTTGCGCATTTGAACGATCCGTCTCACAAATCACCATACTACGCACACACACGTCTGTTGGCAATGACCGGAAGTTATGACCGGAAGTAGGCCTAGCTATAAGTGTCTAAACAACAATCTGTAGGACATTTAAAACAAGTCGCGTAAGGCGAAAATACAATATTTAGTCAAGTAGCTGTCGAACTCACAGAATGAAACTGAATGCAACGCAACGCAGCAAGACCGTATACTCGTAGCATCGTCACTCCACCGCCCGTGGCAAAGGCAGTGCCCGTGGAATTGACAAGAAGAGCGGGGTATTCGTTGCGCTGAGAAGGATAGCACGCTTTTCTGTACCTCTCTTCGTTTTAACTTTCTGAGCGTGTTTTTAATCCAAACATATCATATCTATATGTTTTTGGAATCAGGAACCAACAAGGAATAAGATGAAAGTGTTTTTAAATTGATTTTGAAAAAAAAAATTGATAATAATTTTTATATATTTAATTTTCAGAGCTTGTTTTTAATACGAATATAACATATTTATATGTTTTTGGAATCAGCAAATGATGGAGAATAAGATAAACGTAAGTTTGGATCGTTTTATAAATTTTTATTTTTTTTTACAATTTTCAGATTTTTAATGACCGAAGTCATTAATTAATTTTTAAGCCACCAAGCTGAAATGCAATACCGAAGTCCGGGCTTTGTCGAAGATTACTTGACCAAAATTTCAACCAATTTGGTTGAAAAATGAGGGCGTGACAGTGCCGCCTCAACTTTCACGAAAAGCCGGATATGACGTCATCAAAGACATTTATCAAAAAAATGAAAAAAACGTATGGGGATTTCATACCCAGGAACTCTCATGTCAAATTTCATAAAGATCGGTCCAGTAGTTTAGTCTGAATCGCTCTACACACACACACAGACACACAGACACACAGACACACGCACATACACCACGACCCTCGTTTCGATTCCCCCTCGATGTTAAAATATTTAGTCAAAACTTGACTAAATATAAAAAGAAGAAAAAATGGATTATATTGTACCAAACACCTAGACTACCTCAGAGACATCACATCACAGGTATATATGCGTCGAGGTTGCACCTGATCATCCATTTCACATGTATTAGCTCATTGAGTGTTTAATTGTCCTTTAATAGCAAATGATTTAATTAAAAGTTCAGCTGTTTTCATGAGATGTCAGAGGAATGGACAGAGATGAGGAAGGAGGGATTGGGGGGAGAGACTAAGAGAGAGAGAGATTGAGCGACTAAGAGAGAGAGAGAGAGAGAGAGAGAGAGAGAGAGAGAGAGAGAGAAAGTGT
Source organism: Littorina saxatilis (assembly GCF_037325665.1). Lineage (NCBI taxonomy): Eukaryota > Metazoa > Mollusca > Gastropoda > Littorinimorpha > Littorinidae > Littorina > Littorina saxatilis. The sequence continues at coordinate 77,693,301 of NC_090247.1, forward strand.
GTGTGAGAGAGAGAGAGAGAGAGAGAAGAGAGAGAGCAGAGACTGAGGAGAGAGACAGAGAAGAGAGAGAGACTGAAACTAAGAGAGAGAGAGAGACAGAGACAGAGAGAGAGAGAGAGAGCCTGAGAGACTGAGCGACTAAGAGAGAGAGAGAGAGAGAGAGAGAAAGTGTGTGTGTGAGAGAGAGAGAGAGAGAGAGAGAGAGAGAGAGAGAGAGAGAAGAGAGAGAGCAGAGACTGAGGAGAGAGACAGAGAAGAGAGAGAGACTGAAACTAAGAGAGAGAGAGAGAGACAGAGAGAGACAGAGAGAGAGAGAGCCTGAGAGACTGAGCGACTAAGAGAGAGAGAGAGAGAGAGAGAGAGAGAGAGAGAGAGAGAGAGAGAGAGAGAAAGTGTGTGTGAGAGAGAGAGAGAGAGAGAGAGAGAGAGCAGAGAGAGAGAAGAGAGAGAGCAGAGACTGAGGAGAGAGACAGAAGAGAGAGAGACTGAAACTAAGAGAGAGAGAGAGACAGAGAGAGAGAGAGAGAGCCTGAGAGATTGAGCGACTAAGAGAGAGAGAGAGAGAGAGAGAGAGAGAGAGAGAGAGAGAGAGAGAGAGAAAGTGTGTGTGAGAGAGAGAGAGAGAAGAGAGAGAGCAGATACTGAGGAGAGACAGAGAAGAGAGAGAGACTGAAACTAAGAGAGAGAGAGAGAGAGACAGAGAGAGAGAGAGAGAGAGCCTGAGAGACTGAGCGACTAAGAGAGAGAGAGAGAGAGAGAGAGAGAGAGAGAGAGAGAGAGAGAAAGAGAGAGAAAGAGAGACTAAGAGTCTGGAGAGAGAGAGAGAGAGAGAAGAGAGAGCGATAGAGAGAGAGAGGAGAGAGAGCCTAGAGAGAAGAGAGAGAGAGAGAGACTGAGAGACTAAGAGAGAGACAGAGAGAGAGAGAGAGACTGAGAGACTAAGAGATGTGTGTGTGTGGTAGGGACTTACTTTGTGACAGATCGTCCAAATGCGCAAGTATAAGACTAGAGCTGCGCATTTTAACGATTCTTGTATTCTTTGTAGCCTATTCTTTGCATCGATCAAATGCGCACACATCGATCGATGTGTGCGCGTTTGATTGATCCACCAAACGCGCAGCGCGATCGCGCAGATCGATCAAACGCGCCTAACATACACACACACACACACCACACCCTCGTCTCGATTCCCCGTCTATGTTAAAACATTTAGTCAAATGTAAAAAAAAAAAAAAAAAAAAAAAAATAACTGTCTTGAACAGTTTTTTGAATGGTTAATTTTAAAAATTTGATATACAACTGGCTTAACTTGGATTGGTTCTAAATTTCTGTCATGCTTTATTCCCAAACACAAAATTACATGTATTTGGTTTGCTTTTTAAAAGTATTTTTTACTTCAGCATGCAGTGAAATGTGTGTGTTGTTGCACAGGAAGAAGAAGACTGTGAGATGGCGGACATCCCAGCCGACAGCATGCAGTGAAATGTGTGTGTTGTTGTACAGGAAGAAGAAGACTGTGAGATGGCGGACATCCCTGCCGACAGCATGCAGTGAAATGTGTGTGCTGTTGTACAGGAAGAAGAAGACGGTGAGATGGCGGACATCCCAGCCGACAGCATGCAGTGAAATGTGTGTGTTGTTGTACAGGAAGAAGAAGACTGTGAGATGGCGGACATCCCAGCCGACAGCATGCAATGAAATGTGTGTGTTGTTGTACAGGAAGAAGAAGACTGTGAGATGGCGGACATCCCAGCCGACAGCATGCAATGAAATGTGTGTGTTGTTGTACAGGAAGAAGAAGACTGTGAGATGGCGGACATCCCAGCCGACAGCATGCAGTGAAATGTGTGTGTTGTTGTACAGGAAGAAGAAGACGGTGAGATGGCGGACATCCCAGCCGACAGCATGCAATGAAATGTGTGTGTTGTTGTACAGGAAGAAGAAGACGGTGAGATGGCGGACATCCCAGCCGACAGCATGCAGTGAAATGTGTGTGTTGTTGTACAGGAAGAAGACGGTGAGATGGCGGACATCCCAGCCGACAGCATGCAGTGAAATGTGTGTGTTGTTGTACAGGAAGAAGACGGTGAGATGGCGGACATCCCAGCCGACAGCATGCAGTGAAATGTGTGTGTTGTTGTACAGGAAGAAGACGGTGAGATGGCGGACATCCCAGCCGACAGCATGCAGTGAAATGTGTGTGTTGTTGTACAGGAAGAAGACGGTGAGATGGCGGACATCCCAGCCGACAGCATGCAGTGAAATGTGTGTGTTGTTGTACAGGAAGAAGACGGTGAGATGGCGGACATCCCAGCCGACAGCATGCAATGAAATGTGTGTGTTGTTGTACAGGAAGAAGAAGACGGTGAGATGGCGGACATCCCAGCCGACAGCATGCAGTGAAATGTGTGTGTTGTTGTACAGGAAGAAGACGGTGAGATGGCGGACATCCCAGCCGACAGCATGCAGTGAAATGTGTGTGTTGTTGTACAGGAAGAAGACGGTGAGATGGCGGACATCGCAGCCGACACGACGGAGGGAAGCAAGCGCACAACAAAAGCGGCCGTCGTCAAACGCATGAAGAAAAAGGGAATAATGGCCAACACACGACTCACCTTCGATGACGAGGGAAATGTGAGTATCTTCCGTTTGTGAATGGGTTAAAGTCTGTTGTGAAGGTTTACCCCAATGTGGGGCTTGTTGATTGAAGGTTGACTGAAGGTTGACTGAAGGTTGACTGAAGGTGTTGAGTTTGACTGGCAGAGATTGCTTCCGTTATCTCGTCATTGGACACAGCGCTCCCAAACCCGCTTTAATGCTACTTCCGTTATCTCGTCATTGGACACAGCGCTCCCAAACCCGCTTTAATGCTACTTCCGTTATCTCGTCATTGGACACAGCGCTCCTAAACCCGCTTTAATGCTACTTCCGTTATCTCGTCATTGGACACAGCGCTCCTAAACCCGCTTTAATGCTACTTCCGTTATCTCGTCATTGGACACAGCGCTCCCAAACCCGCTTTAATGCTACTTCCGTTATCTCGTTATTGGACACAGCGCTCCCAAACCCGCTTTAATGCTACTTCCGTTATCTCGTTATTGGACACAGCGCTCCCAAACCCGCTTTAATGCTACTTCCGTTATCTCGTTATTGGACACAGCGCTCCCAAACCCGCTTTAATGCTACTTCCGTTATCACGTTATTGGACACAGCGCTCCCAAACCCGCTTTAATGCTACTTCCGTTATCTCGTCATTGGACACAGCGCTCCCAAACCCGCTTTAATGCTACTTCCGTTATCACGTTATTGGACACAGCGCTCCCAAACCCGCTTTAATGCTACTTCTGTTATCTCGTCATTGGACACAGCGCTCCTCAACCCGCTTTAAAGGTCCTTGTCTACATTTTTATACCGAAATCGCCATTTGACCATTAAAATGCAGAGTCTATTATCTACAAATATCAACAATACACCCCCTTTCGATCAGGAAAGACGAAGCCAGTGTAGCCGTTTGAAAATTTCATTGTAGTATTCCAGCGTAGTACTCATAGTAGGATATCCTTATTTGGAAAATGCCAAGCGCAAAACTCCTCTCAAATCCTGTGCAGTTCGTGCGTTTAAAAAAAAGCGTGGACAGCGCTCCAGTGTCAAACTGTTGCTGCACTTGTTTGGGCATGGCTATAAGCATAGTGACATGAATTTGATTGGTCAGTATTTTTAGGCAAAGCACATGTTCTCAGCAAACAGAAAACAAAATATTGGAAGCGTGAGTCACGCTACCCCCCAAAAAAATCTTTTTTTACATATTTTTTTTTCTATAACTTGTTTCCCCATGGTTCATTCATCATTTGACATAATTTTGTATTGAAATCTAACCATAAGATTATTGAAAAAAAGCAAAAATGTAGACGACCACCTTTAATGCTACTTCCGTTATCTCGTCATTGGACACAGCGCTCCTAAACCCGCTTTAATGCTACTTCCGTTATCTCGTCATTGGACACAGCGCTCCTAAACCTGCTTAAATGCTACGTAGGCTAAGTGAATACAACATGACTGTTATGTTATACAAGAGATGGTAGGCTGAGTGAATACAACATAACTGGTGTTTGTTCCCCCAGGTTGTGGTGGACGCACTGAAGCGGCGCATGATGGGCGACGTGTCGGAGGGGGAGGACAGCGACGGGGGCATCAACATCGGATCGGCCGCCAAGCGTCTGCGTCTGGAAGACTCGGTCGACAAAGTGCTGGAGCGCCAGAGGATCAAGCAGAAACACAGGGTGAGACTTCATTTCGTACTCTTTTGTCCCAACGCTGGGACATTGTCATTTATTTTCTTACTCTTTTGTCCCAATGCTGGTTGAACGTGAGACAATGCCACACTTCAACACCAGTTTTTTCACTTGCAATTGTAATTGCTACACTCAAAGCTTCACAGGGGTTGGCAGACGTATGTCAGAGTTCAGATTAAAACTCATGTAAATTTTAGCAGTTGACTGAATCTAAAAAGTAATTTTGATTAAATCATTAAGCCCAGTAATACAATGACTGCATGATGCTGTTTCAAACGTCATGTGATGTTTGACGTTTGCTTTTCAGGAGGAGAGAATAAGCCCAGTAATACAATGACTGCATGATGCTGTTTCAAACGTCATGTGATGTTTGACATTTGCTTTTCAGGAGGAGAGAATAAGCCCAGTAATACAATGACTGCATGATGCTGTTTCGAACGTCATCTGATGTTTGACATTTGCTTTTCAGGAGGAGAGAATCAAGAAGAAGGAGAAGAAGAGAGCGGAACAGGCCCAGCAGAGAAGGGTGAGTAATTCCCCCTTGTGTTGTTGTGTGGCACTGAGTGATTCCCCCTTGTGTTGTTGTGTGGCACTGAGTGATTCCCCCTTGTGTTGTGGCACTGAGTGATTCCCCCTTGTGTTGTGTGGGACTGAGTGATTCCCCCTTGTGTTGTTGTGTGGCACTGAGTGATTCCCCCTTGTGTTGTGTGGCACTGAGTGATTCCCCCTTGTGTTGTGTGGCACTGAGTGATTCCCCCTTGTGTTGTTGTGTGGCACTGAGTGATTCCCCCTTGTGTTGTGGCACTGAGTGATTCCCCCTTGTGTTGTGTGGCACTGAGTGATTCCCCCTTGTGTTGTTGTGTGGCACTGAGTGATTCCCCCTTGTGTTGTTGTGTGGCACTGAGTGATTCCCCCTTGTGTTGTTGTGTGGGACTGAGTGATTCCCCCTTGTGTTGTGTGGAACTGAGTTATTCCCCCTTGTGTTGTGTGGGACTGAGTGATTCCCCCTTGTGTTGTGTGAAACTGAGTGATTCCCCCTTGTGTTGTGTGGGACTGAGTGATTCCCCCTTGTGTTGTGTGGAGCTGAGTGATTCCCCCTTGTGTTGTTGTGTGGAGCTGAGTGATTCCCCCTTGTGGTGTGTGGAGCTGAGTGATTCCCCCTTGTGGTGTGTGGAGCTGAGTGATTCCCCCTTGTGGTGTGTGGAACTGAGTGATTCCCCCTTGTGGTGTTGTGTGGAACTGAGTGATTCCCCCTTGTGTTGTGTGGAACTGAGTGATTCCCCCTTGTGTTGTGTGGGACTGAGTGATTCCCCCTTGTGGTGTGTGGAACTGAGTGATTCCCCCTTGTGTTGTGTGGAACTGAGTGATTCCCCCTTGTGTTGTGTGGGACTGAGTGATTCCCCCTTGTGTTGTGTGGAACTGAGTGATTCCCCCTTGTGGTGTTGTGTGGAACTGAGTGATTCCCCCTTGTGTTGTGTGGAACTGAGTGATTCCCCCTTGTGTTGTGTGGAACTGAGTGATTCCCCCTTGTGGTGTTGTGTGGAACTGAGTGATTCCCCCTTGTGTTGTGTGGAACTGAGTGATTCCCCCTTGTGTTGTGTGGAACTGAGTGATTCCCCCTTGTGTTGTGTGGAACTGAGTGATTCCCCCTTGTGTTGTGTGGGACTGAGTGATTCCCCCTTGTATTGTGTGGAACTGAGTGATTCCCCCTTGTGGTGTTGTGTGGAACTGAGTGATTCCCCCTTGTGTTGTGTGGAACTGAGTGATTCCCCCTTGTGTTGTGTGGAACTGAGTGATTCCCCCTTGTGGTGTTGTGTGGAACTGAGTGATTCCCCCTTGTGGTGTTGTGTGGAACTGAGTGATTCCCCCTTGTGGTGTGTGGAACTGAGTGATTCCCCCTTGTGGTGTTGTGTGGAGCTGAGTGATTCCCCCTTGTGTTGTGTGGGACTGAGTGATTCCCCCTTGTGTTGTGTGAAACTGAGTGATTCCCCCTTGTGTTGTGTGGGACTGAGTGATTCCCCCTTGTGGTGTGTGGAGCTGAGTGATTCCCCCTTGTGTTGTTGTGTGGAGCTGAGTGATTCCCCCTTGTGGTGTGTGGAGCTGAGTGATTCCCCCTTGTGGTGTGTGGAGCTGAGTGATTCCCCCTTGTGGTGTGTGGAACTGAGTGATTCCCCCTTGTGGTGTTGTGTGGAACTGAGTGATTCCCCCTTGTGTTGTGTGGAACTGAGTGATTCCCCCTTGTGTTGTGTGGGACTGAGTGATTCCCCCTTGTGGTGTGTGGAACTGAGTGATTCCCCCTTGTGTTGTGTGGAACTGAGTGATTCCCGCTTGTGTTGTGTGGAACTGAGTGATTCCCCCTTGTGTTGTGTGGAACTGAGTGATTCCCCCTTGTGGTGTTGTGTGGAACTGAGTGATTCCCCCTTGTGTTGTGTGGAACTGAGTGATTCCCCCTTGTGTTGTGTGGAACTGAGTGATTCCCCTTTGTGGTGTTGTGTGGAGCTGAGTGATTCCCCCTTGTGGTGTGTGGAACTGAGTGATTCCCCCTTGTGTTGTGTGGAACTGAGTGATTCCCGCTTGTGTTGTGTGGAACTGAGTGATTCCCCCTTGTGTTGTGTGGAACTGAGTGATTCCCCCTTGTGTTGTGTGGGACTGAGTGATTCCCCCTTGTATTGTGTGGAACTGAGTGATTCCCCCTTGTGGTGTTGTGTGGAACTGAGTGATTCCCCCTTGTGGTGTGTGGAACTGAGTGATTCCCCCTTGTGTTGTGTGGAACTGAGTGATTCCCCCTTGTGGTGTTGTGTGGAACTGAGTGATTCCCCCTTGTGGTGTTGTGTGGAACTGAGTGATTCCCCCTTGTGGTGTGTGGAACTGAGTGATTCCCCTTTGTGGTGTTGTGTGGAGCTGAGTGATTCCCCCTTGTGGTGTGTGGAGCTGAGTGATTCCCCCTTGTAGTGTGTGGAGCTGAGTGATTCCCCCTTGTGGTGTGTGGAACTGAGTGATTCCCCCTTGTGGTGTGTGGAGCTGAGTGATTCCCCCTTGTGGTGTGTGGAGCTGAGTGATTTCCCCTTGTGGTGTTGTGTGGAACTGAGTGATTCCCCCTTGTGGTGTTGTGTGGAACTGAGTGATTCCCCCTTGTGTTGTGTGGAGCTGAGTGATTCCCCCTTGTGGTGTTGTGTGGAACTGAGTGATTCCCCCTTGTGGTGTGTGGAACTGAGTGATTCCCCCTTGTGGTGTGTGGAGCTGAGTGATTCCCCCTTGTGTTGTGTGGAACTGAGTGATTCCCCCTTGTGGTGTGTGGAACTGAGTGATTCCCCCTTGTGTTGTGTGGAACTGAGTGATTCCCCCTTGTGGTGTGTGGAACTGAGTGATTCCCCCTTGTGTTGTGTGGAACTGAGTGATTCCCCCTTGTGGTGTGTGGAACTGAGTGATTCCCCCTTGTGTTGTGTGGGACTGAGTGATTCCCCCTTGTGTTGTGTGGAGCTGAGTGATTCCCCCTTGTGGTGTGTGGAGCTGAGTGATTCCCCCTTGTGTTGTGTGAAACTGAGTGATTCCCCCTTGTGTTGTTGTGTGGGACTGAGTGATTCCCCCTTGTGTTGTGTGGGACTGAGTGATTCCCCCTTGTGGTGTGTGGAGCTGAGTGATTCCCCCTTGTGGTGTTGTGTGGAGCTGAGTGATTCCCCCTTGTGGTGTTGTGTGGAGCTGAGTGATTCCCCCTTGTGGTGTGTGGAGCTGAGTGATTCCCCCTTGTGGTGTTGTGTGGAGCTGAGTGATTCCCCCTTGTGGTATGTGGAGCTGAGTGATTCCCCCTTGTGGTGTTGTGTGGAGCTGAATGATTCCCCCTTGTGGTGTTGGAACTGAGTGATTCCCCCTTGTGTTGTGTGGAACTGAGTGATTCCCCCTTGTGGTGTGTGGAACTGAGTGATTCCCCCTTGTGTTGTGTGGGACTGAGTGATTCCCCCTTGTGTTGTGTGGAACTGAGTGATTCCCCCTTGTGGTGTGTGGAGCTGAGTGATTCCCCCTTGTGGTGTGTGGAGCTGAGTGATTCCCCCTTGTGGTGTTGTGTGGAGCTGAGTGATTCCCCCTTGTGTTGTGTGGAACTGAGTGATTCCCCCTTGTGGTGTGTGGAGCTGAGTGATTCCCCCTTGTGGTGTTGTGTGGAGCTGAGTGATTCCCCCTTGTGGTGTTGTGTGGAGCTGAGTGATTCCCTCTTGTGGTGTGTGGAGCTGAGTGATTCCCCCTTGTGGTGTTGTGTGGAGCTGAGTGATTCCCCCTTGTGGTGTGTGGAGCTGAGTGATTCCCCCTTGTGGTGTTGTGTGGAGCTGAATGATTCCCCCTTGTGGTGTGTGGAGCTGAGTGATTCCCCCTTGTGGTGTGTGGAGCTGAGTGATTCCCCCTTGTGGTGTTGTGTGGAGCTGAGTGATTCCCCCTTTTGGTGTGTGGAGCTGAGTGATTCCCCCTTGTGTGTGGAGCTGAGTGATTCCCCCTTGTGGTGTTGTGTGGAACTGAGTGATTCCCCCTTGTGGTATGTGGAGCTGAGTGATTCCCCCTTGTGGTGTGTGGAGCTGAGTGATTCCCCCTTGTGGTGTTGTGTGGAGCTGAGTGATTCCCCCTTGTGGTGTTGTGTGGAGCTGAGTGATTCCCCCTTGTGTTGTGTGGAACTGAGTGATTCCCCCTTGTGGTGTTGTGTGGAGCTGAGTGATTCCCCCTTGTGTTGTGTGGAGCTGAGTGATTCCCCCTTGTGTTGTGTGGGACTGAGTGATTCCCCCTTGTGGTGTGTGGAGCTGAGTGATTCCCCCTTGTGGTGTGTGGAGCTGAGTGATTCCCCCTTGTGTTGTTGTGTGGAACTGAGTGATTCCCCCTTGTGGTATGTGGAACTGAGTGATTCCCCCTTGTGGTGTGTGGAGCTGAGTGATTCCCCCTTGTGGTGTGTGGAGCTGAGTGATTTCCCCTTGTGGTGTGTGGAGCTGAGTGATTCCCCCTTGTGGTGTGTGGAGCTGAGTGATTCCCCCTTGTGGTGTTGTGTGGAGCTGAGTGATTCCCCCTTGTGGTGTGTGGAGCTGAGTGATTCCCCCTTGTGGTGGTGTGTGGAGCTGAGTGATTCCCCCTTGTGGTGTGTGGAGCTGAGTGATTCCCCCTTGTGGTGTTGTGTGGAGCTGAGTGATTCCCCCTTGTGTTGTTGTGTGGAGCTGAGTGATTCCCCCTTGTGGTGTGTGGAGCTGAGTGATTCCCCCTTGTGGTGGTGTGTGGAGCTGAGTGATTCCCCCTTGTGGTGTTGTGTGGAGCTGAGTGATTCCCCCTTGTGGTGTTGTGTGGAGCTGAGTGATTCCCCCTTGTGGTGTTGTGTGGAACTGAGTGATTCCCCCTTGTGGTGTGTGGAGCTGAGTGATTCCCCCTTGTGGTGTTGTGTGGAACTGAGTGATTCCCCCTTGTGTTGTGTGGAACTGAGTGATTCCCCCTTGTGGTGTTGTGTGGAGCTGAGTGATTCCCCCTTGTGGTGTTGTGTGGAGCTGAGTGATTCCCCCTTGTGGTGAAATGTGGAGCTTTTGTGGGGAGAGAGAGAGAGAGAGAGAGAGAGAGAGAGAGAGAGAGAGAGTGAGAGAGAGAGAGAGAAAATTGAACTTTATTTATCGAGAGTAACAGAATAAGCAAATTTAACATGCTTTTTTTTATCGGGCCCTCGCCTATTGAGGGTAACTCGAATAATAAGAAATCTCCTTAATAAATAAATAACAAAAAGAAATAGAAGTTAAGTTAACTACAATACAATTTACATAATTAACATGTCAAACAATTAAAAAGACATTTGAAATTGCATTATGAATATCAATATCAAGCAATGCTGAAATATTATCACAGAATTATTTACTTATTTGCAAGACAAACAGCATGTAGAGTTTCTTGAATGAGAGAGAGAGAGAGAGAGAGAGAGACACACAGAGTGATAGAGAGAGACAGAGACACAGAGTGAGAGACAGGGAGAGAGAGAGAGACAGAGAGTGAGAGAGACAGAAACACAGAGAGTGAGAGAGACAGAGTGAGAGAGACAGAGACACAGAGAGTGAGAGAGACAGAGAGTGAGAGAGACAGAGACACAGAGAGTGAGAGAGAAAGAGAGAGTGTGCTGAACTGAACTGAACTGAATTCTTAACGGGGATAAAGATTTAAGGCTTGATTGAAAAGCTGACGAAAGATGGTGACCGTATGGTATGGTGACCGTATGGTATGGCATACCGTTCTCATTGACATACCTGTGTGGTGAATGACGCTGTGTGTTTCTCATTGACATACCTGTGTGATGAATGACGCTGTGTGTTTCTCATTGACCCTTGACATACCTGTGTGATGAGTGACGCTGTGTGTTTCTCATTGACATACCTGTGTGGTGAATGACGCTGTGTGTTTCTCATTGACATACCTGTGTGGTGAATGACGCTGTGTGTTGCAGGCTGGTGATGATGGAGAGGAGGATGCGTTGTTGGGCGGTGTGGACGACGACGACGATCCCTTCAAGTACATCCCTGACCCTGACAAGCTGGCCTCACTGTAAGTACATCCCTGACAGGCCCGGTAGCTCAGTTGGTAGAGCACTGGACTTGTGATCGGAAGGTCGCAGGTTCGAATTCGGGCCGGGACGGACACGGGTCAACTTTATGTGCAGACCCAGAGACGGAAGCCATGTCCCACCCCCGTGTCATCACAATGGCACGTAAAAGAACTTGGTCATTCTGCCATAAGTGCAGGTGGCTGAATACACCTAAACACGCAGACACCTGGGTAGCGACCCGAATTTCCCAGCGATGGGACAATAAAGTAATGAAAATGAAATGAAATGAAAATGAGCTGGCCTCACTGTAAGTACATCCCTGACAAGCTGACCTCACTGTAAGTACATCCCTGACCCTGACAAGCTGGCCTCACTGTAAGTACATCCCTGACAAGCTGGCCTCACTGTAAGTACATCCCTGACAAGCTGACCTCACTGTAAGTACATCCCTGACAAGCCTGCCTCACTGTAAGTACATCCCTGACAAGCTGGCCTCACTGTAAGTACATCCCTGACAAGCCTGCCTCACTGTAAGTACATCCCTGACAAGCTGGCATCACTGTAAGTACATCCCTGACAAGCTGGCCTCACTATAAGTACATCCTTGACAAGCTGACCTCACTGTAAGTACATCCCTGACAAGCTGGCCTCACTGTAAGTACATCCCTGACAAGCTGGTCTCACTATAAGTACATCCCTGACAAGCTGGTCTCACTGTAAGTACATCCCTGACAAGCTGGTCTCACTATAAGTACATCCCTGACAAGCTGGCCTCACTGTAAGTACATCCCTGACAAGCTGGCCTCACTGTAAGTACATCCCTGACAAGCTGGCCTCACTGTAAGTACATCCCTGACAAGCCTGCCTCACTGTAAGTACATCCCTGACAAGCTGGCCTCACTGTAAGTACATCCCTGACAAGCTGGCCTCACTGTAAGTACATCCCTGACAAGCTGGTCTCACTATAAGTACATCCCTGACAAGCTGGTCTCACTGTAAGTACATCCCTGACAAGTTGGTCTCACTATAAGTACATCCCTGACAAGCTGGCCTCACTGTAAGTACATCCCTGACAAGCTGGCCTCACTGTAAGTACATCCCTGACAAGCCTGCCTCACTGTAAGTACATCCCTGACAAGCTGACCTTACTGTAAGTACATCCCTGACAAGCTGGCCTCACTGTAAGTACATCCCTGACAAGCTGGCCTCACTGTAAGTACATCCCTGACAAGCTGGCCTCACTGTAAGTACATCCCTGACAAGCTGGCCTCACTGTAAGTACATCCCTGACAAGCTGGCCTCACTATAAGTACATCCCTGACAAGCCGGCCTCACTGTAAGTACATCCCTGACAAGCTGGCCTCACTGTAAGTACATCCCTGACAAGCTGGCCTCACTGTAAGTACATCCCTGACAAGCTGGCCTCACTGTAAGTACATCCCTGACAAGCTGGCCTCACTGTAAGTACATCCCTGACAAGCCGGCCTCACTGTAAGGACATCTAGACCTGGGAACCCCTGTTTTGCACTTTGAGTATTCTCAAACAAACTTGGTGTATTTTCAAAAAAATGAGCGTACTCCACACAGCGTTTGCACACCCATGATTAAAACATGCCTCATGCGCGTCCGTCACACTGTTAATTAAGTTTACCTATACATTTAAAACAAATGCTTTTTTCAAGTTTTACTGACAAAAACTGTACCGTATTTGACGGACCACAAGCCGCGACTTAAAATTTTTTTTTTTAAAAATCGCATTGCGGCTAATAAAAAGATGCGGCTAAAACGTTACCTAAACTTGAATAGCATTCACCTAATGGAAGTCGCCGCGGATTTTCATTTCGCTCGATTAGCGATTACTGGTACTTTATTAGCTCTCTACTCAAGACTCTGCGCTTTTCTCTTTCTTTCGCGAATCTTCGTTTGTCAACAAGTCGTCGTGACAAGCGTACAGAGAAACACCAGATGTATCAGGATCTCGCGCGCGCGAGATTTCGTTTTTTTGTGTCTCGCGATAGTTGGAGGAGCGAGAGCCGCCATGTTGTGTTTTCGTCTGCTCGAAATGTGCGCAAAAGTCGTAAATCATCCCAAAAAAGCTTATTCCGGGCGGGACTGCATGTGTGTGTTGGTTACAAATTGTGTGTGTGTGATATTTTTCTTCAAATTTTTTCACTTTTCTTCTTTGTTTCACTTGTTTATTCTCGGAGCCGATTTCGCCAAATACCATACTTTCGTTTGCCTGGTTGTTTTGATTGATTGACACGATCCGATTATATTTTTTTCGACGGCGGCTAATATAGTGACGTAATCATGTGCCAAAATACTGGATCGGCTTCAGGATGGGCTTGTGAAGAAAAGTAGTCTAGGAATTTTTCTCGTCGTATTTTTTTCCCACTGACCGTACTGAGCGTATTCTCGACAATCATGCGTACAAAATACGGCGAAATCGTATGGGTTCCCAGGTCTGGACATCCCTGACAAGCTGGCCTCACTGTAAGTACATCCCTGACAAGCTGGCCTCACTATAAGTACATCCCTGACAAGCCGGCCTCACTGTAAGTACAGCTCTGACCCTGACAAGCTGGCCTCGCTGTAAGTACATCCCTGACCCTGACAAGCCGTCCTCACTGTAAGTACATCCCTAACAAGCTGGCCACACTGTAAGTACATCCCTGACAAGCCGGTGATACTGTAAGTACATCCCTGACAAGCTGACCTCACTGTAAGTACATCCCTGACAAGCCGGCCTCACTGTAAGTACATCCCTGACAAGCTGGCCTCACTGTAAGTACATCCCTGACAAGCTGGCCTCACTATAAGTACATCCCTGACAAGCTGACCTCACTGTAAGTACATCCCTGACAAGCCGGTCATACTGTAAGTACATCCCTGACAAGCTGACCTCACTGTAAGTACATCCCTGACAAGCCGGTCATACTGTAAGTACTAAACTGACAAGCTGGCCTCACTGTAAGTACATCCCTGACAAGCTGGCCTCACTATAAGTACATCCCTGACAAGCTGACCTCACTGTAAGTACATCCCTGACAAGCCGGTCATACTGTAAGTACACCCCTGACAAGCTGGCCTCACTGTAAGTACATCCCTGACAAGCTGGCCTCACTGTAAGTACCGTAAAGTACCTTGTAAGCGCCCAGTATCGAGTAAGCGCCCACCCCCCACTTTTAGTCCAAAACCGTGCATAGGGTATAGTACCTTGTAAGCGCCCACCCCCCACTTCGCACCATTGAAATCAGGGGTAATAAAAATTCCGCACTTGATCTGCTAGTTTTGTGAATGATTTCCCTCCGCTCTTGCAAACCATATCAAACGCCTGCAAGTCAATGATTACAAGATGCCGCGGATCAAATCGTACACCGTTGAATTTAAGCTGTCAGCTCTTGACTATTTGATTAATAACGCCAATGGAAATGTGTCGCAAACAACAAGTGAGTTTGGGGTAGATAGAAAAAGGATACGAGAATGGCGAGAGAATCGCGATACCCTGTTACGTCACCAGGCCGGAAAGGAAAAGAAGAAGCTCTCTCTCTCTCTGATCTCTCTCTCTCTCTGATCTCTCTCTCTGATTTCTCTCTCTCTCTCTGTGATCTCTCTCTCTCTCTCTCTCTCTCTCTCTCTCTCTCTCTCTCTCTCTGTGATCTCTCTCTGTGATCTCTCTCTCTGATTTCTCTCTCTCTCTCTCTGTCTCTCTGTCTCTGTCTCTCTCTCTCTCTCTCTCTCTGGGTCGGAATTGGTGCACAGGGGGGGTGGGCGCTTACAAGGTACTTTACGGTACATCCCTGACAAGCTGGCCTCACTGTAAGTACATCCCTGACAAGCTGGCCTCACTGTAAGTACATCCCTGACAAGCTGGCCTTACTGTAAGTACATCCCTGACAAGCTGGCCTTACTGTAAGTACTAAACTGACAAGCTGGTCTCACTGTAAGTACATCCCTGACAAGCTGGCCTCACTGTAAGTACATCCCTGACAAGCTGGTCTCACTGTAAGTACATCCCTGACAAGCTGGCCTAACTGTAAGTACATCCCTGACAAGCTGGTCTCACTGTAAGTACATCCCTGACAAGCTGGCCTAACTGTAAGTACATCCCTGACAAGCTGGTCTCACTGTAAGTACATCCCTGACAAGCTGGCCTTACTGTAAGTACATCCCTGACAAGCTGGCCTCACTGTAAGTACATCCCTGACAAGCTGGCCTCACTGTAAGTACATCCCTGACAAGCTGGCCTTTCTGTAAGTACATCCCTGACAAGCTGGCCTCACTGTAAGTACATCCCTGACAAGCTGACCTCACTGTAAGTACATCCCTGACAAGCTGGCCTCACTGTATGTACATCAATCTCGGACATGACAGTGTTCAATCCAATGTTCAATTCATACATTGCATTTTACAGAGGCAGTGAAGAGTCTGGAAGTGGAGACGATGAGAATGCCGATGACAGCGGTGATAACGGTGATGATGACAGTGGGGATGACGGTGATGATGCAAGCAGCAGTGATGAAGATGATGAAGAAGTGGTTCCAGGAAACAGAAGGTTGGTCTGGTTGTCATGGTGATGATCATTTGAGAATTGTGCCTGCACTGTGAATTGTCGTGAGAAACTGACACTCGACTTTTTGTACTGCAGTACTATTTGAAGAATACATCAACAACAAGAAAACACTAACATAAACTCTGCGTGTTCAAACTCTCAAAATGTTTGTTGTCAACCTGCAGCAAAATTTAGAATGCATCCAATCCAATCCAATCCAATCTATTACAACTTTATTGTTTGACTGTTTGCAGTAGTCTCCCTTGAAAGCAGCAACTCCGCACTGACTGACAGAGAATTGAGACAATGATGATGATGCTTCCTGTCCCACAGAACTTGGTCCATTAGGGACCAGGTAGTTGGAGGGGGGGATGTTGAGGTTATATCAGATGTTTTTAAAGCTAGAGTTTTGATACTTTGCACACATCTAGGGTTTGATGATCTCCAGACTTGACGCAAGTTTGATTGACCCTCGTCAAGTTTTGGGGTCACAGGGGGTCATGTTCAACTCATAATAACCTAACATTGATGTTCTCTCAGGCGTTTCTGAAGGTAGACATTTGAAACTTTGAACACTTTAAGGGTTTGATAATCTACCGACATAACCCTAGTTTTGTTGACCCCCTTCACATTTTGGGGTCACAGCGGGGTCATGTTTGTAAAAACTTTGGGTTGATTTTTGTTCAGTTATTTTGGGAGCAAAAGCCTACAAATTTCACATAATTGTAGGTGTTGGTAATCAGCAGACATGAGCAACATGTGACTTGTTTCCATCAAATGTTAGTCACAGCATGAAAATATATGTTAATATAATAATAATAATAATAATAATATGTTAATATACCGTGGAAACCTCCTTTTAAGACCTAAAACAAAATCTGAGAAAATCGTGGCTTTAAAAAAAGTCTTAAAATGGGGGTAAACTTTCAGAATGTATTAGAAAATGTGAGAAAACTGGGTTTTGAATGGGCGGAAGGTCTAATCGGGGGATGGGGGTATTAAAAGGGAAGGAGGCTTCTATTGGGTAGGATTGTTGGGGGAACTGAAGGGGGGGGGGGGGGGGTTGTGGGTTAATAAGGGAAGGAGGCGTCCATCGGATGGGGACGGGGAGGGTCTTAAAGGGGAGGGAGTACATCTGATTTTGGGGGGAGAGGGGGGAGTTGTCTTAAAGGTGGGTTCCACTGTAATGGGAAATGATGAAGGAGAGTAGTGTTAAAGGGGGGTTCCACTGTAATGGGAAATGACGAAGGAGAGTTGTGTTAAAGGTGGGTTCCACTGTAATGGGAAATGACGAAGGAGAGTAGTGTTAAAGGTGGGTTCCACTGTAATGGGAAATGACGAAGGAGAGTTGTGTTAAAGGTGGGTTCCACTGTAATGGGAAATGACGAAGGAGAGTAGTGTTAAAGGGGGGTTCCACTGTAATGGGAAATGACGAAGGAGAGTAGTGTTAAAGGGGGGTTCCACTGTAATGGGAAATGATGAAGGAGAGTTGTGTTAAAGGGGGGTTCCACTGTAATGGGAAATGACGAAGGAGAGTAGTGTTAAAGGGGTGTTCCACTGTAATGGGAAATGACGAAGGAGAGTAGTGTTAAAGGGGTGTTCCACTGTAATGGGAAATGACGAAGGAGAGTAGTGTTAAAGGGGGGTTCCACTGTAATGGGAAATGACGAAGGAGAGTAAAGGGGTGTTCCACTGTAATGGGAAATGATGAAGGAGAGTTGTGTTAAAGGGGGGTTCCACTGTAATGGGAAATGACGAAGGAGAGTAGTGTTAAAGGTGGGTTCCACTGTAATGGTAAATGATGAAGGAGAGTTGTGTTAAAGGGGGGTTCCACTGTAATGGGAAATGACGAAGGAGAGTTGTGTTAAAGGGGTGTTCCACTGTAATGGGAAATGACGAAGGAGAGTTGTGTTAAAGGGGGGTTCCACTGTAATGAGAAATGATGAAGGAGAGTAGTGTTAAAGGGGTGTTCCACTGTAATGGGAAATGACGAAGGAGAGTTGTGTTAAAGGGGTGTTCCACTGTAATAGGAAATGATGAAGGAGAGTAGTGTTAAAGGGGGGTTCCACTGTAATGGGAAATAACGAAGGAGAGTAGTGTTAAAGGGGGGTTCCACTGTAATGGGAAATGACGAAGGAGAGTAGTGTTAAAGGGGTGTTCCACTGTAATGGGAAATGACGAAGGAGAGTTGTGTTAAAGGGGGGTTCCACTGTAATGGGAAATGATGAAGGAGAGTAGTGTTAAAGGGGGTTCCACTGTAATGGGAAATGACGAAGGAGAGTAGTGTTAAAGGGGGGTTCCACTGTAATGGGAAATGACGAAGGAGAGTTGTGTTAAAGGGGGGTTCCACTGTAATGGGAAATGACGAAGGAGAGTTGTGTTAAAGGGGGGTTCCACTGTAATGGGAAATGACGAAGGAGAGTAGTGTTAAAGGGGGGTTCCACTGTAATGGGAAATGACGAAGGAGAGTTGTGTTAAAGGGGGGTTCCACTGTAATGGTAAATGACGAAGGAGAGTTGTGTTAAAGGTGGGTTCCACTGTAATGGGAAATGACGAAGGAGAGTTGTGTTAAAGGGGGGTTCCACTGTAATGGTAAATGATGAAGGAGAGTAGTGTTAAAGGGGGGTTCCACTGTAATGGTAAATGACAAAGGAGAGTAGTGTTAAAGGGGGGTTCCACTGTAATGGGAAATGATGAAGGAGAGTAGTGTTAAAGGGGAGTTCCACTGTAATGGGAAATGACGAAGGGGAGTTGTGTTAAAGGGGGGTTCCACTGTAATGGTAAATGACGAAGGAGAGTAGTGTTAAAGGTGGGTTCCACTGTAATGGGAAATGACGAAGGAGAGTAGTGTTAAAGGGGGGTTCCACTGTAATGGGAAATGACGAAGGAGAGTAGTGTTAAAGGGGGGTTCCACTGTAATGGGAAATGACGAAGGAGAGTTGTGTTAAAGGGGTGTTCCACTGTAATGGTAAATGACGAAGGAGAGTAGTGTTATAGGGGGGTTCCACTGTAATGGTAAATGACGAAGGAGAGTAGTGTTAAAGGGGGGTTCCACTGTAATGGGAAATGACGAAGGGGAGTAGTGTTAAAGGGGGGTTCCACTGTAATGGGAAATGACGAAGGAGAGTAGTGTTAAAGGGGGGATCCACTGTAATGGGAAATGATGAAGGAGAGTAGTGTTAAAGGGGGGTTCCACTGTAATGGGAAATGACGAAGGGGAGTAGTGTTAAAGGGGGGTTCCACTGTAATGGTAAATGACGAAGGAGAGTTGTGTTAAAGGGGTGTTCCACTGTAATGGTAAATGACGAAGGAGAGTAGTGTTAAAGGGGGGTTCCACTGTAATGGGAAATGACGAAGGAGAGTAGTGTTAAAGGGGGGTTCCACTGTAATGGTAAATGACGAAGGAGAGTAGTGTTAAAGGGGGGTTCCACTGTAATGGTAAATGACGAAGGAGAGTTGTGTTAAAGGGGGGTTCCACTGTAATGGGAAATGATGAAGGAGAGTTGTGTTAAAGGTGGGTTCCACTGTAATGGGAAATGACGAAGGAGAGTAGTGTTAAAGGTGGGTTCCACTGTAATGGGAAATGACGAAGGAGAGTAGTGTTAAAGGGGGGTTCCACTGTAATGGGAAATGATGAAGGAGAGTAGTGTTAAAGGGGGGTTCCACTGTAATGGGAAATGATGAAGGAGAGTTGTGTTAAAGGGGGGTTCCACTGTAATGGGAAATGATGAAGGAGAGTTGTGTTAAAGGGGGGTTCCACTGTAATGGGAAATGACGAAGGAGAGTTGTGTTAAAGGTGGGTTCCACTGTAAAGGGAAATGACGAAGGAGAGTAGTGTAAGCATTTGCTTTTCCTGTTAATTTCCAGTGTTTGGAAAGCTTTGCAGGGGAGTCTGGAGAATGGCATCTTTAAATATTTTTTTTAATTTTATTTTTGAAACCAAGAACATGTTTATGATTGTTTGCAGTTACTGATAAATAATGTGCCAGCTGTGGATTCTTGTCATGAACTTAACAAGCTTACCTAGTCCAAACACGATGACTAAGAAGTCTGAAAAATCTTCATTTTTGACTGACTGAGTAACTAAGAATGTTGGAGAAGGAATGATAGGTGTGGACAAATTGTGTAAAGAGTTCTTCTCTCTGCTAAGCCATGACCTGCTATCATGTTATGTACTTCTCTCTGTTATGTACTTCTCTCTGTTAAGCCATGAACTGCTGGCATGTTATGTACTTCTCTCTGTTATGTACTTCTCTCTGTTAAGCCATGACCTGCTGTCATGTTATGTACTTCTCTCTGTTATGTACTTCTCTCTGTTAAGCCATGAACTGCTGGCATGTTATGTACTTCTCTCTGTTAAGCCATGACCTGCTGTCATGTTATGTACTTCTCTCTGTTATGTACTTCTCTCTGTTAAGCCATGACCTGCTGTCATGTTATGTACTTCTCTCTGTTATGTACTTCTTTCTGTTAAGCCATGACCTGCTGTCATGTTATGTACTTCTCTCTGTTATGTACGTACTTCTCTCTGTTATGTACTTCTTTCTGTTAAGCCATGACCTGCTGTCATGATATATTACTTCTCTCTGTTATGTACTTCTCTCTGTTAAGCCATGAACTGCTGTCATGTTATGTACTTCTCTCTGTTATGTACGTACTTCTCTCTGTTAAGCCATGACCTGCTGTCATGTTATGTACTTCTCTCTGTTAAGCCATGACCTGCTGTCATGTTATGTACTTCTCTGTTATGTACTTCTCTCTGTTATGTACTTCTCTCTGTTAAGCCATGACCTGCTGGCATGTTATGTACTTCTCTCTGTTAAGCCATGACCTGCTGGCATGATATGTACTTCTCTCTGTTAAGCCATGACCTGCTGTCATGTTATGTACTTCTCTCTGTTATGTACTTCTCTCTGTTAAGCCATGAACTGCTGGCATGATATGTACTTCTCTCTGTTAAGCCATGACCTGCTGTCATGTTATGTACTTCTCTCTGTTAAGCCATGAACTGCTGGCATGTTATGTACTTCTCTCTGTTAAGCCATGACCTGCTGGCATGTTATGTACTTCTCTCTGTTAAGCCATGACCTGCTGGCATGTTATGTACTTCTCTCTGTTATGTACTTCTCTCTGTTATGTACTTCTCTCTGTTAAGCCATGACCTGCTGGCATGTTATGTACTTCTCTCTGTTATGTACTTCTCTCTGTTATGTACTTCTCTCTGTTAAGCCATGACCTGCTGTCATGTTATGTACTTCTCTCTGTTATGTACTTCTCTCTGTTATGTACTTCTCTCTGTTAAGCCATGACCTGCTGGCATGTTATGTACTTCTCTCTGTTATGTACTTCTCTCTGTTAAGCCATGAACTGCTGTCATGTTATGTACTTCTCTCTGTTAAGCCATGAACTGCTGGCATGTTATGTACGAATAATATAAGTAAGCACATTTCGTGAAGAGCTCTTGTCTCTGTGAATCCATGACCTGCTGTCATGTTATGTAAGAATAATATAAGTACATGTAATCACATAATGACACTTTTCGTAAAGAGCTCTTGTCTCTGTTAGCCATGACCTGCTGGCATGTTATGTAAGAATAATATAAGTATTGATGTTCAGGGATGACTGTCGTTGTAGAACTTCTTCAATTTGTTCTTAAAATTTGCTTTTGTTTGTTTTCAGCTCTTTGGAGGACGCGGCCCTTCAGTTATTGCAAATGAACAGAAAGAAAAAGACATGAGTGTCGACAACTTTACTGATTAGAGTTTTTTGTGAAATAAATATCCTGGTTTGAAACATCATCATTTCATATGTGTGTGTGTGTGTGTGTGCTTGTCTGTGTGTGTGTGTGCTCTTGTCTGTGTGAGTGTGTGTGTGCTTGTCTGTGTGTGTGTGTGTGTGTGCTTGTCTGTGTGTGTGTGCTTGTCTGTGTGTGTGTGTGTGCTCTTGTCTGTGTGTGTGTCTGTGTGTGTGTGCTCTTGTCTGTGTGTGTGTGCTCTTGTCTGTGTGTGTTTGTGCTTGTCTGTGTGTGTGTGTGTGCTTGTCTGTTTGTTTGTGTGTGTGTGCTTGTCTGTGTGGGTGTGTGCTTGTCTGTGTGGGTGTGTGCGTGTGTACATTTATGTGTGGGTGTGTTTGTGTGAAAACATAAGCTTGTCTGTTGTGTGACTCGTGGTTCATAGCTTGTCTGTTGTGTGACTCGTGGTTCATAGCTTGTCTGTTGTGTGACTCGTGGTTCATAGCTTGTCTGTTGTGTGACTCGTGGTTCATAGCTTGGCTGTTGTGTGACTCGTGGTTCATAGCTTGTTTGTTGTGTGACTCGTGGTTCATAGCATGTGTGTTGTGTGACTCGTGGTTCATAGCTTGTCTGTTGTGACTCGTGGTTCATAGCTTGTCTGTTGTGTGACTCGTGGTTCATAGCTTGTTTGTTGTGTGACTCGTGGTTCATAGCATGTGTGTTGTGTGACTCGTGGTTCATAGCATGTGTGTTGTGTGACTCGTGGTTCATAGCTTGTCTGTTGTGTGACTCGTGGTTCATAGCTTGTCTGTTGTGTGACTCGTGGTTCATAGCTTGTCTGTTGTGTGACTCGTGGTTCATAGCTTTTCTGTTGTGTGACTCGTGGTTCATAGCATGTCTGTTGTGTGACTCGTGGTTCATAGCTTGTCTGTTGTGTGACTCGTGGTTCATAGCTTGTCTGTTGTGTCACTCGTGGTTCATAGCATGTCTGTTGTGTGACTCGTGGTTCATAGCTTGTCTGTTGTGTGACTCGTGGTTCATAGCTTGTCTGTTGTGTGACTCGTGGTTCATAGCATGTCTGTTGTGTGACTCGTGGTTCATAGCATGTCTGTTGTGTGACTCGTGGTTCATAGCATGTCTGTTGTGTGACTCGTGGTTCATAGCATGTCTGTTGTGTGACTCGTGGTTCATAGCTTGTCTGTTGTGTGACTCGTGGTTCATAGCTTGTCTGTTGTGTGACTCGTGGTTCATAGCTTGTCTGTTGTGTGACTCGTGGTTCATAGCATGTCTGTTGTGTGACTCGTGGTTCATAGCTTTTCTGTTGTGTGACTCGTGGTTCATAGCATGTCTGTTGTGTGACTCGTGGTTCATAGCTTGTCTGTTGTGTGACTCGTGGTTCATAGCTTGTCTGTTGTGTGACTCGTGGTTCATAGCTTGTCTGTTGTGTGACTCGTGGTTCATAGCTTGTCTGTTGTGTGACTCGTGGTTCATAGCTTTTCTGTTGTGTGACTCGTGGTTCATAGCTTGTCTGTTGTGTGACTCGTGGTTAATAGCTTGTCTGTTGTGTGACTCGTGGTTCATAGCTTGTTTGTTGTGTGACTCGTGGTTCATAGCATGTCTGTTGTGTGACTCGTGGTTCATAGCTTGTCTGTTGTGTGACTCGTGGTTCATAGCTTTTCTGTTGTGTGACTCGTGGTTCATAGCTTGTCTGTTGTGTGACTCGTGGTTAATAGCTTGTCTGTTGTGTGACTCGTGGTTCATAGCTTGTCTGTTGTGTGACTCGTGGTTCATAGCTTGTCTGTTGTGTGACTCGTGGTTCATAGCATGTCTGTTGTGTGACTCGTGGTTCATAGCATGTCTGTTGTGTGACTCGTGGTTCATAGCATGTCTGTTGTGTGACTCGTGGTTCATAGCTTGTCTGTTGTGTGACTCGTGGTTCATAGCTTGTCTGTTGTGTGACTCGTGGTTCATAGCTTGTCTGTTGTGTGACTCGTGGTTCATAGCTTGTCTGTTGTCACTCGTGGTTCATAGCTTGTCTGTTGTCACTCGTGGTTCATAGCTTGTCTGTTGTGTGACTCGTGGTTCATAGCTTGTCTGTTGTGTGACTCGTGGTTCATAGCTTGTCTGTTGTGTGACTCGTGGTTCATAGCTTGTCTGTTGTGTGACTTGGGGTTCATAGCTTGTCTGTTGTGTGACTCGTGGTTAATAGCTTGTCTGTTGTGTGACTCGTGGTTCATAGCATGTCTGTTGTGTGACTCGTGGTTCATAGCTTGTCTGTTGTGTGACTCGTGGTTCATAGCATGTCTGTTGTGTGACTCGTGGTTCATAGCTTGTCTGGGCCCGTATGCTTATGGGAGAAGTTCGCGACAACTCCCGAAGTTTTGAGTGACATCGGAAGTACTTGCCTCACTTTCGTATGCATGGGCCGGAAAAAGGGTTTACCTCGAAGCAAAGCGAGGAAGTAACTCAGGGTATTTTGCGACTACTTCTAAAGTTTTGAGTGACATCGGAAGTACATCCTCACTTTCGCATGCATGGGACGAAAAAAGAGTTTACTTTGGAAGCTAACGAGGAAGTAAATGAGGGTAAATGTACTACAGCCAGACCCAGTAGTAAACACGCTACTTCCACAGTTTCTCAGTGCAAAAAGGCAGGGCTTTTCTTCAGTTTTTCATGTCAAACCGAGCTGACGCTCCAAAAGAGAGAAAATAGAGGGAAAAGTCGTATCTTCTGCATGCATTTCGTGCAAATTTCCCTGAATACAAACCTGAGTTGCCAGCTTTGACTTTTGTTTGTTGATCTGGGTCATTGGCCACCACTCTTTCATTCCCGCTTATACGAGGGGGTTACTGTGTTTCTATGAAAATGGGCGTCGTTGTGTGCATGTGTGAGTGTGTGTGTGTGTGTGTGTGTGTGTGTGTGTGTGTGTGTGTGTGTGTGTGTGTTTGTTTGTGTGCATGCGTGCGTGTGTTTGTGTTCGTGTGCGTGTGTGTGTGTGTGTGTGTGTTCGAGTGTTTAAGTGTAAGTTTCTGCTATTTTTTTTGTCATTGCTTTATCTGTGTGTGTGTGTGTGTGTGTGTGTGTGTGTGTGTGTGTGTGTGTGTGTGTGTGTGTGTGTATGTATTTGTGCGAGTGCCTGTCTGCCTGTGTGTGCGTGCGTGCGGGTATAATTGTGCGTCTGTTCCTTCATACGTTTGTTTGCGTGTTCGTGTGTGTGTGTGTGTGTGTGTTTGTGTGTGTGTGTGTTTGTTTGTGTGTGTTTGTGTGTGTATGTTTGTGTGTGTGTTTGTGTGTGTGTGTGTGTGTGTGTGTGTTTTCGATGTTATGTGTGTGTTCGACGGTGTGTGTGTGTTCGACGGTGTGTGTGTGTTCGACGGTGTGTGTGTGTTCGACGGTGTGTGTGTGTTCGACGGTGTGTGTGTGTGTGTGTGTGTGTGTGTGTGTGTGTGTGTTCGACGTTATGTGTGTGTTCGACGGTGTGGTGTG
Source organism: Littorina saxatilis (assembly GCF_037325665.1). NCBI lineage: Eukaryota > Metazoa > Mollusca > Gastropoda > Littorinimorpha > Littorinidae > Littorina > Littorina saxatilis. The sequence continues at coordinate 77,717,906 of NC_090247.1, forward strand.
TGTGTGTGTGTGTGTGTGTGTGTGTGTATGTGTGTGTGTGTGTGTGTGTGTGTGTGTGTACCCACTCCCCACACTATGATGAGCTGACTATATTTGCGCCTTGATATTTTATTCATGTTCTTACGTTTTATGCTGTTTATTGTGATTCACCACACCCGAGTTTATCGTAATTGAGATAATAAAGTGTTCTATGTCTATGTATTATGTCTAATACACATGCACACACGCACGTAAGCTACAAAAATCCAATCTTGACTTTGAACTTTATATAAACATACATCCTCTTCACAATTAACGAGGACAAACGTAATTTACAAACACCTAAGTACAACAATTTTTCTGTTTTAAAAATTCGGACACACATTTTCTCAAATAATATGAAATTCGCTGAACTTATCTTCTTTTCACTACATCTTATATCTTGATTCCCCAAAAATGGAGTTCTGCCTTTTTAAATTTACCAGTAACACAAACATTCGCTCTGACCAAACTATTTTTGTCCAGCAGTTTTACCGATACACAATCATTAAAAAAACACTACAAAAAGAGTTTTAAGTTAACCGACTTCGCTACCACATAAACAACCTTTTTTTTTATTGTCCCCAACATTCTGGTCAACGAAATCATTATTATAGACAGTCATTCTATTTAAGGACAATCATCACAGCTTTCGTTCAACCAGTTAAAAACAACAATTATAATAAAAGCTACAGCGCGATCAACGTTTGCCCATTTACGAACTCGCGATGAGATTTGTTTCTTCTGGTCACCAAGCCTACCGTTTACAAACGCATGCGCACTAATTGGGATTCCCCCAATTTTCTCGACCTTGACCTCAGAACTCTCGAAGCCACTACTTCGGCGTTCAATTTAGCTCGTGCATACCGAGTAGCTGGCAACTTTGCTTTCGAAGTTCCCACTTCCAATGTCAAGGGCCTCTCGCTTGACATAATTATACGACGATATCGCATCTCAAGTGTCCTTACCCATCCAAAAGAAACCTCCAGCGCATACTACAATTGCAGGACATTCCGTTTTTAAAGGCAGCTCATTGGGAAATGATCTCAGACACAATATCGAAGACGTGAAATGCGTCAATCGAGCAACTGTCGTAACTTGGCTACAATGAGACGGTCTCCTACCTTGCACCATAGACACGGACTGTGACATTCTTGTTTAATTTAGGTGAAATGCTTAAAACAGAGTGACTCAAAAGCGACAGTTCGATCAGTTACTGACCGAAAAAAACGTGCTCGAGTCATTCGGCGAAGGTGGCGAGCTTTCAAACCAGCACGACTGAATAACTCAGAATGCCTTTTTTCATCATGCCTCTATTCTACACGAGTAACATAGTGCAGTGGTAACGGTTCCGGACTCTCGTTCATTCGCTCCGGGTTCAAGTTCCGCCGGGAGCTATATATTTTTTTATTAATCTTTTCCTTTTTAAGCATCCGCAATTGCATTCCGGCTGCAAAAACCGGGTTTTGCCTCTGTGTTAATTTTATTCATTTGCAAAAGAAACCTTCCTATGCTTTGAAAAAATCATGTCATGTCTTGACTTTCAACTGTACGCGCGTGTGTATATGTGTGTCACTACGGTGAGTGTGTGTGTGTGTTTGTGTGTGTGTGTGTGTATGTGTGTGTGTGTCAGTGTGTGTGTGTGTGACGTGTCACTTGTGTCATCATAGTTTCAGTGTGTGTATGAGTGTAGATTGAGAGAGAATGAGAGAAAGTGAGAGAGAGTGAGTGTGTGGTTATTTGTTTGTGACTGTGTGCGTGCGTGTATGGGTGCGTGTGTGTGTGTATATGTGTGCGCGCGAGCGCGCGCGCGTGGTGTGTGTGTGCAGTGTGTGGTGTGTGTGTGCAGTGTGTGGTGTGTCTGTGTGTTTATGTGTGCCGTCAGTGTCACTTGTATCATAGTGTCAGTATGTGCATGAGTGTACGTTTGTCTGTGTGTGCATGTGTCGTCAGAGAGAGAGAGAGAGAGAGAGAGAGAGAGAGAGAGAGAGAGAGAGAGAGAGAGAGAGAGAGAGAGAGAGAGAGAGAGAGAGAGAGAGAGAGAGCGACACTTCTTTGGCAATTTCAGTTGGACCAGACAGCGTCTTTATGTTTAACAGCCTGTTAGACTGTTCTGTAAACTTGGTGTTTACTGTGTTTTTTTCTAATTAACTGTTCTGAAATTTGGACAGAATAACCGTTCTTTCGTAAAACACTTCTGTCAAGAGTACAGCAATTTCACCATCTGAAAAAGGTGCAGAACGCCCCTCCGTGTCTACTTTCTTTTTGAGCGGCACACGTGCCTTGCCATTTTCGTTGACTGCCATGTTGATAGAAACGTGCGCATGCGTATTAGTAGGGATTCCCCCAATTTCCCCGACCTTGACCTTAATACTCTCGCTGTCACTACTTTGGCGTTCAAGTCAGTTCATGCATTGTGAACAGTGTTAGAAAGTTGACTTCGGGAGTTCCCACTTCGAAAAGAGGCCTCTACTTCCAGTGTTTCTTACTTCTAGTTCATGCATACGGGCCCTGTTGTGTCACTCGTGGTTCATAACTTGTTTGTTGTGTGACTCGTGGTTCATAGCTTGTCTGTTGTGTGACTCGTGGTTCATAGCTTGTCTGTTGTGTGACTCGTGGTTCATAGCTTGTCTGTTGTGTGACTCGTGGTTCATAGCTTGTCTGTTGTGTCACTCGTGGTTCATAGCTTGTCTGTTGTGTCACTCGTGGTTCATAGCTTGTGTGTTGTGTGACTCGTGGTTCATAGCTTGTCTGTTGTGTGACTCGTGGTTCATAGCTTGTCTGTTGTGTGACTCGTGGTTCATAGCATGTGTGTTGTGTCACTCGTGGTTCATAGCTTGTCTGTTGTGTGACTCGTGGTTCATAGCATGTCTGTTGTGTGACTCGTGGTTCATAGCATGTCTGTTGTGTGACTCGTGGTTCATAGCTTGTCTGTTGTGTGACTCGTGGTTCATAGCTTGTCTGTTGTGTGACTCGTGGTTCATACAGTCGACTCCGGATATTACGTCACCCCTCGGGGGATGTTTTTGAGCGACGTTATACGCGGTGACGCTGTATCCGGTTCATCGGTTATAACGTCACTTTTACGCGCGGGTGATGTTATATTTGGAGTCCAAGAGTTATGTCCCTTTCTAAAGTACTGACTGTTTTAATAAAACTGTGCAGAAATGGAAAGTGCATGCATTAGTGTTGTTTAAAAATTACAACAACATATTGTTGTAAGTTTTAAACTAACTTATTACAATAATCTTTAATTCACTTCCTCATATATAGAATTGTGGACTATTCTCTTCTTTGCGTATTTCCAAAACCTGGCTATACCATGAATACAAAATTGTATACACAACATTTTCCCCGTAAGTCGGCAACAGTATCAACGTACAGTGTCGAAGGCTGCATGCTGATTCTGAGACAGGTTGCTAGTGTTGGAGTGTCAAGCTCCGTCTGGTTCCATCTCAGTCTTTAATTATAGTGTCCGACGATATTAGTTTTAAGGACACGCACACACATGGCAGTCGTTTATTCATATTCAGCTAGATCTTGACCTGTCCTTGATGTCCGAAGAAATAACAAGTCGCGTAAGGCGAAAATACAACATTTAGTCTAGTAGCTGTCGAACTCATAGAATGAAACTGAACGCAATGCAATTTTTCAGCAAGACTCGTAGCATCGCACAGTCCACCGTTCATGGTAAAGGCAGTGAAATTGACAAGAAGAGCGGGGTAGTAGTTGCGCTGAGAAGGATAGCACGCTTTTCTGTACCTCTCTTCGTTTTAACTTTCTGAGCGTGTTTTTAATCCAAACATATCATATCTATGTTTTTGGAATCAGGAACCGACAAAGAATAAGATGAAAGTGTTTTTAAATTGATTTCCAAATTTAATTTTGATAATAATTTTTATATTTTTAATTTTCAGAGCTTGTTTTTAATCCAAATATAACATATTTATATGTTTTTTGAATCAGAAAATGATGGAGAATAAGATGAACGTAAATTTGGATCGTTTTATAAATTTTTTTATTTTATTTTTTTTACAATTTTCAGATTTTTAATGACCAAGGTCATTAATTAATTTTTAAGCCACCAAGCTGAAATGCAATACCGAAGTCCGGGCTTTGTCGAAGATTATTTGACCAAAATTTCAACCAATTTGGTTGAAAAATGAGAGCGTGACAGTGCCGCCTCAACTTTCACGAAAAACCGGATGACGTCATCAAAGACATTTATCAAAAAAATGAAAAAAAAACGTCTGGGGATATCATACCCAGAAACTCTCATGTCAAATTTCATAAAGATCAGTCCAGTAGTTTAGTCTGAATCGCTCTACTCACACACACACACACACACACACACACACACACACAGACACACATACACCACGACCCTCGTCTCGATTCCCCCCTCTACGTTAAAACATTTAGTCAAAACTTGACTAAATGTAAAAATGACGAGAACTTCATGGGTTCTTATACGTAATTAATGTCTATTTGACTTATATTATTATTATCAACGAAGAAGTTTCTCGTCAACAGCAAAGTGGCTTGCCCACCTTTACGCACAATCGTTCTGGTAGTAACAACTTTGGGTTCATAGTTACCCCCTTTCCCCCATCCACCGTCTCCACCACATCTAGTGAGCGGGACGTTATACTCGTTAGACTACTACTGTATTATTATTATCATTATGACGTCACTTGATATAACGTCCATGGCTTTCCAAGTAGAGTCATAATAGTGCTTTAAGAGTGCAGTATCACTTTTCTCAATTTGTCGGTTCACTGCACTTAATGTTTACCTTTACAATTTAGCCTGAGCGACCTACTCAGCCTGTCGACAACGCCCGTGACGCTCAGCCTCCTCGTCGAGGGCAGTTGTAGTCTGTATTCTACGGACCAAAAAACAAACGTCGTAGTCTGTTCTCATCCTCTCGATCTTCTCCTACTGTCATTTCAATAATCGAGGTTTTTTTTTATATGCGTGATTGAAGGACAGAAGTAGACAGATCCATTCGCACGCGCTCGCGCAGGAGTAACCATGTATGCTCGATATGAAACTTTTTAAAACAATTTTTTTTAGTTAAAAACAAAGACAGGAACTCACAACACGAATGAAATGGAACATTTTTCTTTTAATTAAAAACCTAGAACACTGAGGAACCTAAGTAAGGAACTCACAAAGCGAAATGAAATGAAACATTTTTCATTACTGACTAAAAACATAGAACAGGAACTCACTTTTGCAGAAACGTCGTGTCTGGCAACGTCCCCAGGCAAACGTACAGGTGGGAGATGTTGTTGTCTTGCATGACCAGAACTTGTGCAGATCAGAGTGGTGCATGGCTCGTGTAGTCGAAGTGATGCCGGGATCTGATGGACTGGTCAGACGAGTGAAAGTGCATGTTGGAACAAAGGCTCTAGACAATCACGGCCGTCCCACTGGTGATAGTCGCATATTAGAGCGACCTATTCACAAAATGACTGTGTTAGTTGATCGTGAAAATCACAAAGACAAAGCTGTGTAAGCGAACTGAAAGAACATTGAACTTTGGAGTGTTTTCCCAATTTGACAGTTGTTGATTGTTGCGGTTTGTTTTTATACCAGATGATGTAACGAACATTTATGGTTTAAGTGGTGCGGTTTTTCTTTATGCCGTCGAGTAAATGACCAGTGGCATTTAGTTGAAACGAGATGTGTTGAGACACTGAAAGTGATTGAACCATAATATTGTTGTGTAAATGTTTTGCAACACAATGGTTTTGAGTTGTAAATTTGAAATGTCTAAATCTGCGTTATTCTTCTTTTGATATAAGGAATATGTTTGTACAAAGGTTTTTGAAGTAAATTATATTAATATAATTTCCGGTGGGAGTGTGCATGCCGATGTGGCATGCAGTCACCTACTTTTGTTGTAATTACGTTTGCTCAAGCCATTGCATGATGTAAAAAGAAGTAAACCGTGTTTTTATTGTAGCACCTTGTTGTGACCCGTTTTGTGGAGCGTTAATATTTTTACGTGAGATTCACGTGCTCCTTGTTCAGTTGTTGTGACCTGGTTTTGGTCGGAGCGTCACAAACTGCGTTGTTTAGTCTTAGAACACCGTGAGATTCACGTGCTATTTTCCGTGTTTTGATTTTGAGGTGAGCCCTGCGAATCTGCGTTGCAAGTTTTAGAATACGTGTGACTCACGTGTTTTTAGCTTTGTGATGTCAGCTAGTTCCTTGATGTTCTTTCTGTTAAATATACCGTTTTAAGTTTTGGGCATGCACGGAGTGCGTGATCGGTTACTGATTGGTTGTAAAATAGTAGTTTCACCCGATTCTGTCTTAGGAATGTTGTTGGTTGGTCAATCCGGTGACCTTTGACTTTTGAATAACTATTCCATGTTAGGTTTTTGTTTCCATAAATACCGCTGCTTGACTCCTGTCTCGTCAGTCGATCTGAGGGTTTTAGGAAGCGTTTGGTTTTGATGTAAACGTATGAAGGTTATCAAGTGAACCAACGGAGTGTTTCTTATGTTTTAACGTCAACGTAATGTTCTTGGAGACAGTTGTTTCTCAAGTGTGAATCGTTTTGTGCCCTTCGTTTGTGAGGCAACACGTTTTGGTACTGCTGGTCAACCCACACAGCGCATAAGGTAATTTTGTTGTTACTTGTTTGTGTTGTGTTTTGGTCGCCATTTTGTAATTACTTTGTGAGTTGTTTATGTATAACGTGAGTTGAAAGTCTGACTTGTTGTAGTGTTTCTTTATTGTGTGTTCAACTGTTCTAGTGTTGTGAACGTACAGCAATGTTTTGTAGACGCTAGAAAGTCGCTAATGTTTATAATGATAACTTGTGTTTTCTGTGGTTAACGAAGTTCGAAGTGAAACGTTTTCTCCGACTTTTTCAGCCTTACGTTAAAAGAATTTAGGTAAAAGAGCTTGCGGTCTGTGGTGATCGTTTTGTAAACGGGCTTATTTCTTGTAACGTTATTGAGGGAAAGTGGATGAGTAAATATCTTGTTTGTGACTTTGATTAACGCAGGAACGTTGTCGTTAGACTTTTTTGGTATGACAGTTTGCTTTGTATTCCTGGCCTGATGAGTCAACGTTTTTGTATTTTTCTGAAAGTAGCCATTTTGGTTTTAAACGTATGTATGCTAAGTTTCTTGAGTATTCTTAGTGCTTATGGTATTGTTGAACGTACGGAACGTAATTCTTTATTGTTGTTGAAGGACTAACCAACGAGTGTTTGGTAATTGTAACTTTCTTGTCTGTTTGTCTTCTCCTGTCTTGTGATTGTTTATTTTTCTTGTTTTTACTTCTCGTGTCTTGTTAATGCATTTGATACTTTTGCCATGTCTAATAATTTGTTTTCTTTTCTCTTTTTCTTTCTGTTCATAAGTTTTTTACCGCATTACGTGGTACTGTAACTATATATCTATACATTACTGATCCCTAGTGTCAGATGTAAAATAATAAACCAGTACTTTTGCGCGTTATCGCTTGTAACCTGTGTTTGTCATTTCGTATGAACAATATGTAGTACCAGCCTCGCTCACGAAGGCGCGCACAGTAAAAAACGATGTGGCATGCAGTCACCTACTTTTGTTGTAATCACGTTTGATCAAGCCATTGCACGATGTAAAAAGAAGTAAACCGTGTTTTTCTTGTTGTGACCCGTTTTGTGGAGCGTCAATATTTTTACGTGTAATTCACGTGCTCCTTGTTCAGTTGTTGTGACCTGGTTTTGGTCGGAGCGTCACAAACTGCGTCGTTTAGTTCTAGAACACCGTGAGATTCACGTGTTCTTTTTCGTGTCTTGATTTTGAGGTGAGCCCTGCGAATCTGCGTTGCAAGTTTTAGAATACGTGTGACTCACGTGTTTTTAGCTTTGTGATGTCAGCTAGTTCCTTGATGTTCTTTCTGTTAAATATACCGTTTTAAGTTTTGAGCATGCACGGAGTGCGTGATCGGTTACTGATTGGTTGTAAAATAGTAGTTTCACCCGATTCTGTCTTAGGAATGTTGTTGGTTGGTCAATCCGGTGACCTTTGACTTTTGAATAACTATTCCATGTTAGGTTTTTGTTTCCATAAATACCGCTGCTTGACTCCTGTCTCGTCAGTCGATCTGAGGGTTTTAGGAAGCGTTTGGTTTTGATGTAAACGTATGAAGGTTATCAAGTGAACCAACGGAGTGTTTCTTATGTTTTAACGTCAACGTAATGTTCTTGGAGACAGTTGTTTCTCAAGTGTGATTCGTTTTGTGCCCTTCGTTTGTGAGGCAACACGTTTTGGTACTGCTGGTCAACCCACACAGCGCATAAGGTAATTTTGTTGTTACTTGTTTGTGTTGTGTTTTTGGTCGCCATTTTGTAATGACTTTGTGAGTTGTTTATGTATAACGTGAGTTGAAAGTCTGACTTGTTGTAGTGTTTCTTTATTGTGTGTTCAACTGTTCTAGTGTTGTGAACGTACAGCAATGTTTTGTAGACGCTAGAAAGTCGCTAATGTTTATAATGATAACTTGTGTTTTCTGTGGTTAACGAAGTTCGAAGTGAAACGTTTTCTCCGACTTTTTCAGCCTTACGTTAAAAGAATTTAGGTAAAAGAAGCTTGCGGTCTGTGGTGATCGTTTGTAAACGGGCTTATTTCTTGTAACGTTATTGAGGGAAAGTGGATGAGTAAATATCTTGTTTGTGACTTTGATTAACGCAGGAACGTTGTCGTTAGACTTTTTTTGGTATGACAGTTTGCTTTGTATTCCTGGCCTGATGAGTCAACGTTTTTGTATTGTTCTGAAAGTAGCCATTTTGGTTTTAAACGTATGTATGCTAAGTTTCTTGAGTATTCTTAGTGCTTATGGTATTGTTGAACGTACGGAACGTAATTCTTTATTGTTGTTGAACGTACAGAACGTAACTCTTTATTGTTGTTGAAGGACTAACCAACGAGTGTTTGGTAATTGTAACTTTCGTGTCTGTTTGTCTTCGCCTGTCTTGTGATTGTTTATTTTTCTTGTATTTACTTCTCGTGTCTTGTTAATGCATTTTAATACCTTTTGCCATGTCTAATAATTTGTTTTCTTTTCTCTTTTTCTTTCTGTCCATAAGTTTTTTACCGCAATAAGTAGTATCGCAATTACGTAGTATCGCAATACGTAGTACTGTAAACTATATATATGCATTACTGATACCTAATATCAGATGTAAAATTAATAAACCAGTACTTTTGCGCGTTATCGCTTGTAACCTGTGTTTGTCATTTCGTATGAACAATATGTAGTACCAGCCTCGCTCACGAAGGCGCTCACAAAATGAAATAAAACATTTTTCTTTTGATTAAAAACCTCGAACAGGAACTCACAAAACGCATGCAGCAAAAATGATTATGCCTTGAACCTAGTTTTCCTTGGGTCTCTAACAACGGGAAAACGGAAAAACTTGAATACCGTTAACACACAAAACTTGTGACACGTGTAGGGTAAATGAACATGCCTTGACAGTCGTTCACCATGCAAACTGCTGCATATGGGGATTGATATGACGTTATAACCGACATGGATGAGTGACGTTATAACTGGGTGACGTTATATCCGGTGACGTTATATCCGAGGTTAAAATAGTCTTGGAAAGAAGGAATTGAGCCGGGACCGGTGTTTGGGTGACGATATAACGGGGTGACGTTATATCCGGCGACGTTATAAACGAAGTAGACTGTAGCATGTCTGTTGTGTGACTCGTGGTTCATAGCTTGTCTGTTGTGTGACTCGTGGTTCATAGCATGTGTGTTGTGTGACTCGTGGTTCATAGCTTGTCTGTTGTGTGACTCGTGGTTCATAGCATGTCTGTTGTGTGACTCGTGGTTCATAGCTTGTCTGTTGTGTGACTCGTGGTTCATAGCTTGTCTGTTGTGTGACTCGTGGTTCATAGCTTGTCTGTTGTGTGACTCGTGGTTCATAGCTTGTCTGTTGTGTCACTCGTGGTTCATAGCTTGTCTGTTGTGTGACTCGTGGTTCATAGCATGTCTGTTGTGTGACTCGTGGTTCATAGCTTGTCTGTTGTGTGACTCGTGGTTCATAGCTTGGCTGAATACAGAATTAACTAAAAGGCAACAGAAAGAAACCACAGCAGACCTATTATGCACCACAGCGATGATTTAACGGCTAATACCTGTATTAGCAAGTGCTTGTTTGTCAAATCACGTCAGTTTTTGCACCAAAGAGATCGAGAAATTCATTTATTTACACTCTTACTGTCTAGTTATTCTCATTAGAATTGCAACCGATTAATATTTTCACACACACGCACCTCGCCTGGATTCGCAGTCTTCTTCTAACTGTCTCCCACACCCGCTCTCCGGCGAGTGGTATGCAATATGGCGGTTAAGATAAAATACAAAAAGTTTGATGTCCATTTTCATTTTACACAAACATGACATTGTTTTTCTTGGTACCACATCGCATTTCTAATAACACAAAGACACGATCATAAAGCATTATCTAATAACACATCTTTCTTTCTTTCTTTATTTGGTGTTTAACGTCGTTTTCAACCATTCAAGGTTATATCGCGACGGGGGAAGGGGGAAGATGGGATAGAGCCACTTGTTAATTGTTTTTTTGTTCACAAAAGCACTAATCAAAAAATTGCTCCAGGGGCTTGCAACGACGTAGTACAATATATAATATGACCTTACTGGGAGAATGCAAGTTTCCAGTACAAAGGACGTAACATTTCTTACATACTGCTTGACTAAAATCTTTACAAACATTGACTATATTCTATACAAGAAACACTTAACAAGGGTAAAAGGAGAAACAGAACCTGTTAGTCGCCTCTTACGACATGCTGGGTAGCATCGGGTAAATTCTTTCTCGTCCCAACCAATATGGGACTCCCCCTAACCCGCGGGGGGTTCTAATAACACAAAGACTATAGAAATACATTCTAATCTAACATAAATACACTACTAAGTCTTATAAGATCAACTTATTGCATAATCATTTAAGTAATGAGCAGTAGCAGCCTTAGGGTAGTAGCCTTAGGGTAGTAGCCTTAGGGTAGTAGCCTTAGGGTAGTAGCCTTAGGGTAGTAGCCTTAGGGTAGTAGCCTTAGGGTAGTAGCCTTAGGGTAGTACTAGTAGACTTAGGGTAGTAGCCTTAGGGTAGTAGACTTAGGGTAGCCAAGCCCTGGGCAGCATTGGAGCCCTCCCTCCCCTCCCTCCATCATTATTCCGTTTATAACCGTTAAACAAGAAAATTGGTTGATTAAAATCAACATGGCCGAAGCCATGTTTTCATGAAAGAAGCGGTATTGTACGGGCACATGTTGAATTTGGGTTGCAGAGTATTTGAAAATCCGTATGCATAAAAACATGCAAAGAAGAGTGATAGGTCCCTGCTTGTGAATATAGTCAAGTGGCTAAATTGATTACTTATGTTTCACACTAGTTTTGCTGGGATTTGCCCTTTGCGCCCCCGTCTCAGTTGGGCCCCCGTCTCATTGGGCCCCAACACTTTTTTGTAGCAATAACAAAACGTGTCATTGGGCCCCCGTCTCATTGGGCCCCCGTCTCATTGGGTTCCCGTCTCTTTGGGCCCCCACACTGTTTGTAGCAATAACAAAATGTGTCATTGGGCCCCCGTCTCTTTGGGCCCCCGTCTCATTGGGTTCCCGTCTCATTGGGCCCCCGTCTCTTTGGGCCCCCACACTGTTTGTAGCAATAACAAAATGTGTCATTGGGCCCCCGTCTCTTTGGGCCCCCAGCATAATAAACAAGCCCAAACGGTATATTTTGTATTTCAGCAATGCAAAGGTACAACCCCTCCACGTTAAAGGCACAGTAAGCCTCCTGTAAACCTTCACAGACCCTCCCTCGGCCATCCCATCTCTTACCCTGAACCCACCACCTAATTCACCCTCCCTCGGCCATCCCATCTATAACCCTGAACCCACCACCCACCATCCCATCTCTAACCCTGAACCCACCACCCAATTCACCCTCCCTCGGCCATCCCATCTCCAACCCTGAACCCACCACCCAATTCACCCTCCCTCGGCCATCCCATCTCCAACCCTGAACCCACCACCCAATTCACCCTCCCTCGGCCATCCCATCTCTAACCCTGAACCCACCACCCAATTCACCCTCCCTCGGCCATCCCATCTCTAACCCTGAACCCACCACCCAATTCACCCTCCCTCGGCCATCCCATCTCTAACCCTGAACCCACCACCCAATTCACCCTCCCTCGGCCATCCCATCTCTAACCCTGAACCCACCACCCAATTCACCCTCCCTCGGCCATCCCATCTCTAACCCTGAACCCACCACCTAATTCACCCTCCCTCGGCCATCCCATCTATAACCCTGAACCCACCACCCAATTCACCCTCCCTCGGCCATCCCATCTCTAACCCTGAACCCACCACCCAATTCACCCTCCCTCGGCCATCCCATCTCTAACCCTGAACCCACCACCCAATTCACCCTCCCTCGGCCATCCCATCTCTAACCCTGAACCCACCACCCAATTCACCCTCCCTCGGCCATCCCATCTCTAACCCTGAACCCACCACCCAATTCACCCTCCCTCGGCCATCCCATCTCTAACCCGGAACCCACCACCTAATTCACCCCCTTTCGGCCATCGCATCTCTAACCCTGAACCCACCACCCAATTCACCCTCCCTCGGCCATCCCATCTCTAACCCTGAACCCACCACCCAATTCACCCTCCCTCGGCCATCCCATCTCTAACCCTGAACCCACCATCTAATTCACCCTCCCTCGGCCATCCCATCTCTAACCCTGAACCCACCACCCAATTCACCCTCCCTCGGCCATCCCATCTCTAACCCTGAACCCACCACCCAATTCACCCTCCCTCGGCCATCCCATCTCTAACCCGGAACCCACCACCTAATTCACCCCCTTTCGGCCATCCCATCTCTAACCCTGAACCCACCACCCAATTCACCCTCCCTCGGCCATCCCATCTCTAACCCTGAACCCACCACCTAATTCACCCATCCTCGGCCATCCCATCTCTAACCCTGAACCCACCACCTAATTCACCCTCCCTCGGCCATCCCATCTCTAACCCTGAACCCAGACGGTATTGTAGGTATGTTATTTGATAGTAATGATGTGTTTTGTTGTTCAAAGAGTTAGTTTGTGGTAGTTGAAATTGTTGAGTTGTTTACGTATGCTTACGGCGTGCATTCTGTGTTTTGCAGGATGGCGGAGTGTGCGACGGGGTTCTTTTTAGATGGGGTTTTGGTAGACGGGTTATTTTAGCTAGGTTTTTGTAGATGGGTTTTCTAGCTAGGTTTTTGTAGATGGGGATTTCGTAGATTAGTTTTCGTAGACTGGTTTTTGTAGATTAGCTTTTGTAGATTGGTTTTCGTAGATTAGTTCTCGTAGACTGGTTTCCGTAGACTGGTTCTCGTAGATTAGTTCTGGTAGACTGGTTTCCGTAGATTAGTTCTCGTAGATTAGTTTTTTTAGATTGGTTTTTGTAGATTAGTTCTCGTAGACTGGTTTCCGTAGACTGGTTCTCGTATATTAGTTCTGGTAGACTGGTTTCCGTAGATTAGTTCTCGTAGATTAGTTTTTGTAGATTGGTTTTTGTAGATTAGTTCTCGTAGACTGGTTTCCGTAGACTGGTTCTCGTAGATTAGTTCTGGTAGACTGGTTTTCGTAGATTAGTTCTCGTAGATTAGTTTTTGTAGATTGATTTTTGTAGATTAGTTCTCGTAGACTGGTTTCCGTAGACTGGTTCTCGTAGATTAGTTCTGGTAGACTGGTTTCCGTAGATTAGTTCTGGTAGACTGGTTTTCGTAGATTAGTTCTGGTAGACTGGTTTCCGTAGATTAGTTCTCGTAGATTAGTTCTGGTAGACTGGTTTCCGTAGATTAGTTCTCGTAGACTGGTTCTCGTAGACTGGTTCTCGTAGATTAGTTCTCGTAGACTGGTTCTCGTAGATTAGTTCTCGTAGACTGGTTCTTGTAGACTGGTTTTTGTGGACTGGGTTCTGTAGACTAGTTTTTGTTAGAGGGGCTCAGTGAGTTTTTGTAGATTTGTTTTTTTTTAAGAATTGTTTTTAGGTTGTGTTTTTAGATTTCGTTTGTTTTAGATTAGAGTTTCATTGTGTTTTTTTGGTTAAAGTGGAGAGTGAGGATTTAGAGTAGAGTTTTAGAGTGTAGTTTGGAGGAAGGATTTAGTGTGTTTTTAAAGAGTAGCTTTAGAGGGAGAATTCAGAATATAGTTTTAGAGTGAAGAATTGAGAGCGTTGTTTTTGGAGTTGTTTAGTCCTGTTGTAATACATTCAAAGTTTTGTATTTGAAAGTAAACCCCTGTTATCCCACACATTCCCCTTTTCATCTTATGGAATAAAAGAACCTGGTAATATAACTTGTGTCAGTTGCTTTGAGTGTTTGTGCTCGGTGAGAAAGGGTAAAGTAAATTGGCACTCGGTTACATATATATAGTGTTAATAATGTGAGACTACCCAATAAAAATATTTAACTAGTGAGTTTATTGAAATGCTGGCAGATAAAATCATATCACGAGGCAGGCGTGTGCTTCAGGTATTGTAAGCAGACTTGAAAAGGTGGGTTTTAAGGGACTTTTTGAAAGTGGAAGAGGTTTTACAGTGACGGATGGGGTGGGGAAGTTGATTCCTGCTGGGCCCGTATGCATGAACTGGAAGTCAGAAACACTGGAAGTAGAGGCCTCTTTTGAAAGTGGGAACTCCCGAAGTTAACTTTCTAACTGTTCCCTATGCATGAACGCCGTAGTGCTGACTTCGAGAGTATTTGGTCCATGTCGCGAAAATTGGGGTAATCCCAACTAGTGCATGCGTTTGTTAACGGTAAGCTTGGCGACCAGAAGAAACAAGTCTCATCGCGAGTTCAAAAGGGTGAACGTTGAGCGCGCTGTAGTATTAACAGCGTTATTGCTGTTGTTTTTTGAATGGTTAAACGAAAGGGTTGGTTCAAACCTGTGATGATTGTCTTGGAATCGAATGACTGCCTAGCTATGACAATGACTTTGTTGACTGCGAAAAAACAAACCCTAACACTGAGAAAATCAGCTTCTTCCATTAAGCCTGAGCCACGAAATTGTATACATGATTCTTCAAAAAGGGCACAAGTCTTAACCCTAATAATCTCCTTTGGACCCACACGGAAGCTTGTGGGGTATTTTGTAATGACCAGGGCCGGACCCAGGGGGAAAGCATGTACCTTGCTTTGACTTTTACTAGTTTTAGTACCAAAACAATGCTGCTCTTAACCCTCAACACAAGGCCCAAAATGCACCAGATTGCACAGATTTTAATCGTTTTTCAAAAATTTTCCGGGGGACCATGCCCCCGGACCCCCCTAGTTCACTTCGCTGATTTGCCACCCCACCCAAAAAGGAGGAACCCCCCCCCCCCCCCTTACAACTCATTTGGTCCCGCCCTGATGACTGTTATTTAACCCAGGCATGGTACTGAAGGAATGGCAGTTTCAGCTGAAATAAAGCCGGGGGTCCAGGGGGCCGCTTAGGCCCCCTTGCGGGGTCAATGGGCAGCGCCCTTTGTTGGGGTGAGGGGGCAACGCCCCCTGAAGCTGACGACTTTTTACTAATTCAAATGTGTTTAGTGCCCTCTCCTTGAAGCAGAGAGGGATATAAGTGAAAGATAACAAGGCTTGAGTAAGAAAAAATAATAATCTCAAGTCAATCAGCCGATTTTTTTTTAAATTTTTTTTTTTAATTTTTTTTAAAATTTTTTTATTTTTTTTTTATTTTCGTTTTCGGCGGATTTCCGCCGATCGGCGGAAGAGTACCATGCCTGTTAACCCTAACAGTGAGAAAATGAGCTTTTTTCATTGACCCTAAACCACAAAATTGAATACAACATGACTCTTGACAACGTGCACAATTGTGTCTTCTAATTAGGCACAAAAAAATAAATAGGTGTGGTTACGGTAACATAGCCCAAAAAAATAGGGCAGGTAGGTAGGCAATCACTTTTTTTTTTTTTACTTTTTTTTCTAATGTGTACAAATTAAACCTACTTGACAGGGAAATAAGTGTGCTACACGGGCGCTTCCGCTTTCATTGCGTTTTTTGCACTGGTTTTTTTTTTTTTTTTTTTTTTTTTGACAAATGTAATAAAAAGTTATAGGGTCGGCCCCTAAAAATAGGGTAGGTCGGGTTACCGTAACCACACCTATTTTTTTTTTAGGCCTTATAATATGTTCCTTTGGACCAGCACCGAAGCTTGTCGCGGATTTTCTGGGCGTCCCTGTGCTTCAGCTGCAGCTTTGTGGCCGCTTGTGGGAACAAGGTCAACACTTGGCGAATACGGTCTATTTTGAGGTTCGTCTCTTCCCTGCTGGGCTCCGAAAAAGTGATGGAGCCATGCATGCTCGCTCAAGCTCCAGGTTGATCTGGGGGGGTGGGGGGGTGGGGGGGGGGGGGTGGGGGGGTGGGGGGTGGGGGGGGGGGGGAGGGGACCTGTAAAATAGGAACACAATTAAGTCTCAGATGTCTAAGATGGTATATTATGAAAAAATGCCATTATTTCTTATCACATCGGTTGCCATCTTAAACTTGTGATGTTAACCCCTAAAACCCTGACCTACTTTTAATAAGAGCCAAAAGACCCTTGACCTTAATGAAAACAGCCTAGACCTAGTTAAAATACCTTGACCTACCTACAAACAAACAAACAAACAAACAAAAATAAAAAAGATATTACAAAAAAACTAACCTTGTAATCAAAGAAATCCATGTGAAAAGTGGAGGCAGTGGTCCAAGGGAAGGAACTCCTGTTGAAAAACCTGTAAAAAAACAACTAAATTAGCTCCCTTAAATAAAATAGTTACAATACGGAAAAAGAGCGCGAAAAATGAAGCCAACGGTCTAAGAGGAGCAACTCCTGTTAGCAAAAAAAGTGGTAACAAACGTAATTAGCTCCCCTGATAAAAAGTTTTTGCAAAGAGGCTGAAAATGTTTGAAAACGGGTAAAATAAGCAAGAAAAAGTCTGTAAAATGTAATGAATAGAAGCATAAATGAGTAATGTCAGTGCTTACCATGATAAGAAGGGCAAAAAAAGCGAAAAGAAGAAGAAAACGCCGTAAATATGGGCCAAAACATCGGCGGGAAGATGCAGACAGAAAATGGCAGCATTGTGATGCAAAGGGTCCAAGGGAAGCAACTCCGACTGGGCTTGGCAAGGGAGGCAACCCTAACTATGCAACCCAAAATAGTGTTAAAATGACGTAAAAAACATTATTTGCAGAGTGGCGATTGGGCGGGTCATGTTTTGTGTATCTTTTGCAGATATTAACGACCCTCGCAGGGGTTTTCCGGGATTTTTCTGCCCTGCAAAAATAGAGCACCTGTTGTAGCCGTAAAAATATTTGTACCATTTGAGAATATGAAATAGGTAAATGCCCGATTCCGGAATAATAAAGTCCCATTCCGGAATTGTTGCTTGCCCCATTTGAGAATATTACTATTTAAGAATACGTGACCCATTCCGGAATAATAAAGTCCCATTCCGGAATTTTTGCTCCATTTGAGAATAACAAAGCCCATTCCGGAATTTTTGCCCCATTTGAGAATAACAAAGCCCATTCCGGAATTTTTGCCCCATTTGAGAATAGTTGCCCCATTTGAGAACAAAAAGGTCAATGTCATATACTACGTGAAATGGCTGGCTGGCTGGCTGGCTGGCTGGCTGGATGGATGGCTGGCTGGATGGATGGCTGGCTGGCTGGCTGGCGGGCTGGCTGGCTGGCTGAAAGAAAGAAATGGTCTGGTTGGTTGCTGGCTGGTTGGCTGGCTGAAATAACGGAATGGGCTGGCTGGTTGGCTGAAAGAAATGGGCTGGCTGGCTGGTTGGCTGGCTGGTTGGTTGGCTGAAAGAAATGGGCTGGCTGGCTGGCTGGCTGAAAGAAATGGTCTGGTTGGTTGGCTGGCTGGCTGAAAGAAATGGTCTGGTTGGTTGCTGGCTGGTTGGCTGGCTGAAAGAAATGGTCTGGTTGGTTGGTTGGTTGGCTGCAATAACAGAATGGGCTGGCTGGCTGGCTGGCTGGCTGAAAGAAATGGTCTGGTTGGTTGGTTGGTTGGCTGGCTGGCTGGCTGGTTGGCTGAAAGAAATGGGCTGGCTGGCTGGCTGGCTGAAAGAAATGGTCTGGTTGGTTGGCTGGCTGGCTGAAAGAAATGGTCTGGTTGGTTGCTGGCTGGTTGGCTGGCTGAAAGAAATGGTCTGGTTGGTTGGTTGGTTGGCTGCAATAACAGAATGGGCTGGCTGGCTGGCTGGCTGGCTGAAAGAAATGGTCTGGTTGGTTGGTTGGTTGGCTGGCTGGCTGGCTGAAAGAAATGGGCAGGCTGGATGGCTGGCTGGCTGGTTGGCTGGTTGGCTGGCTGAACGAAATGGGCAGGCTGGGCTGGCTGGTTGGCTAAAAGAAATGGGCTGGCTGGCTGGCTGGCTGGCTGGCTGAACGAAATGGTTTGGTTGGCTGGCTGGCTGGCTGGCTGGCTGGCTGGCTGAAATAACGGAATGGGCTGGCTGACTAAAAGAACTGGGCTGGCTGGTTGGCTAAAAGAAATGGGCTGGCTGGCTGGTTGGCTGGCTGAAATAACGGAATGGGCTGGCTGGCTGGCTGGTTGGCTGGAAGAAATGGGCAGGCTGGCTGGATGGTTGGCTGGATGGTTGGCTGAAAGATATGGGCTGGCTGGGCTGGCTGGTTGGCTGGCTGGCTGAAAGAAATGGTCTGGTTGGCTGAAATGGGCTGGTTGGTTGGCTGGCTGGCTGGCTGAAAGAACGAAATGGGCTGGCTGGCTGGCTGGCTGGCTGAAAAAAAATGGGCAGGCTGGCTGGCTGGCTGAAAGAAATGGTCTGGCTGGCTGGTTGGCTGGGTGAAAGAAATGGGCTGGTTGGCTGGCTGGTTGGCTGGCTGAAAGAAATGGTCTGGCTGGCTGGTTGGCTGGCTGAAATAAATGGGCTGGCTGGCTGGCTGGCTGGCTGGCTGGCTGGCTGGCTGGCTGGCTGGCTGGCTGAAAGAAATGGTCCAAGGGAAGCAACTCCTGTCAAAAAATCTGTCCCAAAAAAAACCGTAATTAGCTCCCATAAATAAAATAATTTAAAAGTAAAAGTAAAAAGAGGCAAAACTGTCAAAGGGGAGCAACTCCTGTCAGCAAAAACAGTGCTAAGAACACGCAATTATCTCCCCTAAAGAAAATAAAACATTTACAAAAATGGAACAAAACAATCAATAAAATGCAGCCAACGGTCAAAGGGAAGCAACTCCTGTCAGCAAAAACAGTGCTAGGAACACGTAATTATCTCCCCTAAAAGAAATAAAAACATTTACAAAAATGGGACAAAACAGTCAATAAAATGCAGCCAACGGTCAAAGGGGAGCAACTCCTGTCAGCAAAAACAGTGCTAAGAACACGTAATTATCTCCCCTAAAGGAAATAAAAACATTTACAAAAATGGGACAAAACAGTCAATAAAATGCAGCCAACGGTCAAAGGGGAGCAACTCCTGTCAGCAAAAACAGTGCTAAGAACACGTAATTATCTCCCCTAAAGAAAATAACATTTACAAAAATGAGACAAAACAGTCAATAAAATGCAGCCAACGGTCAAAGGGGAGCAACTCCTGTCAGCAAAAACTGTGCAAAGAACACGTCATTATCTCCCCTTAATAATTTTTTTTTTTTTTTTTTTTTAATCCTAGGCCTGCGGCCAGAGGGAGAAGTATACCTGTAACACTTCAGAGTCAGACCAAATAAGAATTGAACCATTTGAGAACATCGCTTTTTTTTCAATCACTGTATCCAAGGCCTGCGGCCCGGGGGGTTGATATAGTACGATTTGCAAATCACACCAAATCAGAATAAAACCATTTAAGAATAAAACTTCGTGCAATTACTAAACATTTTAAAGAGTCAATTAGTAGCTACCAAACAACGTAATACAAGTAAATAAGCAATGAATTGGGTCATTAAGTAGGTCAGTTAAGTAGGTTAGTTAGTTAGTTACTAAGTCAGTAAGTAAGTCAGTAAGTAAGTAAGTAAGTAAGTAAGTAAGTAAGTAAGTAAGTAAGTAAGTAAGTAAGTAGGTAAGTCATTACTAAGTAAGTAAGTATGTAAGTAAGTAATCAGTAAGTAAGCAATCAGTAAGTAATAAAAAAGTAATCAGTAAGTCAGTAACTACGTAAGTAAGTCAGTAAGTCACTACTCAGTAAATCACTAAGTAAGACATTTGGTTGGTTGGTTGGTTGGTTGGTTGGTTGGTTGGTTGGTTGGTTGGTTGGTTGGTTGGTTGGTTCGCCGACTGGTTGGCTGGCTAGCTGGCTGGCTAATTGGTTGGATGGGTAATTGGCTGGTTAGCTGGCTAATTGGTTGGCTGGCTATTTGGTTGGCTGCCTTATTGGCTGGCTGCCTTATTGGGTGGCTTGCTGGGTGACTGGGTGGCACCAAAGTCTGTAAGTAGGTCAGCCTTAAGTAGGTCATTAAATGAGTCTGTAAGTAGGTCAGTCAGTAGCTCAGTCTGTAAATAGGTCAGTTTTGATCAGATTTACTTAAGTCATTCGGTCAATTTTTTTTATTAGCTTAGTTAGTCAAGTAAATACGTCAACTAGGTTGGTGAACTCAATAGGTCAAATCAGTCAATCAGTCAGTCAGTCAGTCAGTCAGTCAGTCAGTCAGTCAAATAAGTAGGTGAAGTGTTTTGGGTCAAATTAGTCAAATCAGTCAAGTAAGTAGGTCAAGTTACTTAAATGGGTGAAATAAGTCAAAATATAGGTCAAATAAGTTAGTCAAGTAAGGCAATCTGGTAACTAGGTCAAGCACAGAGGTCAACTACTTCAAGTCAGTAAGTAAAGTGAGTAAAAGAAGTAGGTCAAGTCAGTCAAGTTTAGTGAAAAACTTGTATTCCTTTTTCTTTAAACTTTTTGTGCTTACATTTTTCTATTTAAAATAATACAATTTCATTTTTGCTTCAACTTGGTTATTCTGTTGTCTTTTTACTAATTTTTGGCAATTTTATTATTTTTTTCATTTGTTTACCTTTTTCTTGATTTGTACAGTAGGGTCCTTACCCTAATCCCTAACCCTAATCCCTTATTCCTAACCCTAATCCTCACCCTATTCCCTTATCCTTCATCCTTATCCCTAACCCTAATCCTCACCCTATTCCCCTAACCCTAACCCTAATCCCTAACCCTAATCCTAATCCCTAACCCTAATCCTTATCCCTAACCCTAATCCTTATCCCTAACCCTAACCCTAACCCTAACCCTAACCCTAATCGTCACCCTAATCCTTATCCCTAACCCTAATCCTTATCCCTAACCCTAATCCTTATCCCTAACCCTAATCCTTATCCCTAACCCTAACCCTAACCCTAACCCTAACCCTAATCGTCACCCTAATCCTTATCCCTAACCCTAATCCTTAT
The DNA here is from genome assembly GCF_037325665.1 of Littorina saxatilis. Taxonomy (NCBI): domain Eukaryota; kingdom Metazoa; phylum Mollusca; class Gastropoda; order Littorinimorpha; family Littorinidae; genus Littorina; species Littorina saxatilis. The sequence goes on from NC_090247.1 coordinate 77,739,380, forward strand.
CCCTAACCCTAATCCTTATCCCTAACACTAATCCTGACCTATTCCATTATCCCTAACCCTATTCCATTATTCCTAACGTAATTATTATCCTATTCTCTTATCAATAATCCTTATCCCTAACCCTAACCCATTATCCCTAGCCCTAATCCCTAACACTAATTCTTATCCCTAACACTAATTCTTATCCCTAACCCTAATCCCTAAACCTAATCCTTATCCCTAACCCTAATCTTTATCTCTAACCCTAATTCTTATCCCTAACCCTAATCCTTATCCCTAACCCTAATCCTAATCCTTATCCCTAACCCTATTCCCTTATCCTTTACCCTAATCCCTTATCCCTAACACTAACCCTAAGCCTATTCCCTTATCCTGAAGCCTTACCCTATTTTCTTATCCCTAATTCTCACCCTAATTCCCTTATCCCTAATCCTTATCTGCAACCCTAACCCTTACCCTTACCCTATTTCCGTATCCCTAACCCTAATCCTCACCCTATTCTCTTATCCCTAACCCTAACCCTAACCCTAATGCCTATTCCTCACCCTATTCCCTTATCCCTAATCCTTATCCCTAACCCTAACCCTAATCGTCACCCTAATCCTTAGCCCTAACCCTAATCCTTATCCCTAACCCTAATCCTTATCCCTAACACTAATCCTTACCCTATTCAATTATCCCTAACCCTATTCCATTATTCCTAACCCTAATTATCACCCTATTCCCTTATCAATAATCCTTATCCCTAACCCTATTCCATTATCCCTATTCCCTTATCCCTAGCCCTAATCCCTAACCCTAATTCTTATCCCTAGCCCTAATCCCTAACCCTTATCTCTAACCGTAATTCTTAGCCCTCACCCTAACCCTAACCTTATACCTAATCCTTATTGATATTCCCTTATCCCTCACCCTAATCCTACCCTATTCCCTTATCCCTAACACTAATCCTCAACCTATTCCCTTATCCCTAACTTTTATCCCTAATACTAATCCTCACCCTAACCCTAATCCTCACCCTAACCCTAATCCTCATGCTATTATTTTATCCCTCACCCTTATCCCTTATCCCTAATCCTTATTTCTAACACTAACCTTAACCCTAATGCTGATCCCTGACCCTAATCCTTATCCCGAACCCTAACTCTTATCCCTAACCCTAATCCTAACCCTAATCTCTTGTGCCTAACCCTTATCCCTGACCCAATTCCTTATCCCTGACCCAAATCCTTATCCCTGACCCAAATCGTTAGGGTTAGGGTTAGGGTTAGGGTTAGGGTTAGGGTTAGGGTTAGGGTTAGGGTTAGGGTTAGGGTTAGGGTTTAGGGTTAGGGTTAGGGTTAGGGTTAGGGTTAGGGTTAGGGTTAGGGTTAGGGTTAGGGTTAGGGTTAGGGTTAGGGTTAGGGTTAGGGTTAGGGTTAGGGTTAGGGTTAGGGTTAGGGTTTAGGGTTAGGGTTAGGGTTAGGGTTAGGGTTTAGGGTTAGGGTTAGGGTTAGGGTTAGGGTTAGGGTTAGGGTTAGGGTTAGGGTTAGGGTTAGGGTTAGGGTTAGGGTTAGGGTTAGGGTTAGGGTTAGGGTTAGGGTTAGGGTTAGGGTTAGGGTTAGGGTTAGGGTTAGGGTTAGGGTTAGGGTTAGGGTTAGGGTTAGGGTTAGGGTTAGGGTTAGGGTTAGGGTTAGGGTTAGGGTTAGGGTTAGGGTTAGGGTTAGGGTTAGGGTTAGGGTTAGGGTTAGGGTTAGGGTTAGGGTTAGGGTTTAGGGTTAGGGTTAGGGTTAGGGTTAGGGTTAGGGTTAGGGTTAGGGTTAGGGTTAGGGTTAGGGTTAGGGTTAGGGTTAGGGTTAGGGTTAGGGTTAGGGTTAGGGTTAGGGTTAGGGTTAGGGTTAGGGTTAGGGTTAGGGTTAGGGTTAGGGTTAGGGTTAGGGTTAGGGTTAGGGTTAGGGTTAGGGTTAGGGTTAGGGTTAGGGTTAGGGTTAGGGTTAGGGTTAGGGTTAGGGTTAGGGTTAGGGTTAGGGTTAGGGTTAGGGTTAGGGTTAGGGTTAGGGTTAGGGTTAGGGTTAGGGTTAGGGTTAGGGTTAGGGTTAGGGTTAGGGTTAGGGTTAGGGTTAGGGTTAGGGTTAGGGTTAGGGTTAGGGTTAGGGTTAGGGTTAGGGTTAGGGTTAGGGTTAGGGTTAGGGTTAGGGTTAGGGTTAGGGTTAGGGTTAGGGTTAGGGTTAGGGTTAGGGTTAGGGTTAGGGTTAGGGTTAGGGTTAGGGTTTAGGGTTAGGGTTAGGGTTAGGGTTAGGGTTTAGGGTTAGGGTTAGGGTTAGGGTTAGGGTTAGGGTTAGGGTTAGGGTTAGGGTTAGGGTTAGGGTTAGGGTTAGGGTTAGGGTTAGGGTTAGGGTTAGGGTTAGGGTTAGGGTTAGGGTTAGGTTTAGGGTTAGGTTAGGGTTAGGGTTAGGGTTAGGGTTAGGGTTTAGGGTTAGGGTTAGTTAGGGTTAGGGTTAGGGTTAGGGTTATTTAGGGTTAGGGTTAGGGTTAGGGTTAGGGTTAGGGTTAGGGTTAGGGTTAGGGTTAGGGTTAGGGTTAGGGTTAGGGTTAGGGTTAGGGTTAGGGTTAGTTAGGGTTAGGGTTAGGGTTAGGGTTAGGGTTAGGGTTAGGGTTAGGGTTAGGGTTAGGGTTAGGGTTAGGGTTAGGGTTAGGGTTAGGGTTAGGGTTAGGGTTAGGGTTAGGGTTTTAGGGTTAGGGTTAGGGTTAGGGTTAGGGTTAGGGTTAGGGTTAGGGTTAGGGTTAGGGTTAGGGTTAGGGTTAGGGTTAGGGTTAGGTTAGGGTTAGGGTTAGGGTTAGGGTTAGGGTTAGGGTTAGGGTTAGGGTTAGGGTTAGGGTTAGGGTTAGGGTTAGGGTTAGGGTTAGGGTTAGGGTTAGGGTTAGGGTTAGGGTTAGGGTTAGGGTTAGGGTTAGGGTTAGGGTTAGGGTTAGGGTTAGGGTTAGGGTTAGGGTTAGGGTTAGGGTTAGGGTTAGGGTTAGGGTT
>NC_090247.1:77749883-77757383 GCF_037325665.1 Littorina saxatilis
AGAAGCGAACTGAAACGACATTATTTATTCTGCCCACCTTCAATTATTTGATGTACAAAAGAATCGATGATAAATAATGATAAATAACCCTGAATGCAATAATGTATTTTTTATGTTTTTCTTTTTTCTTTTTAGGGGATGTGGCAGTCCCTCTGGATCCCCCAACAAAGAAGACCGGGATGACGGAGGAGGAGTGGATGAAAGGTCAGATTCAGTGTGATTTTGACTCATTTTATTGTGATTTTTATTTTTGTGTAAATTAAGTAATTTTTTGCAATAAAGAGACATATAAACATTGAGAGCGTCAGTTTTGTATTTTAGTCTATGATGTAAACCCTTCCCTTCGAACAAGGGACACCTGCATATAGTAAATAAATGTCTCTGATCGGGTGTTTAGTATTCACAAGTTTTGCTGTATGTTCTTTTCTTCTGCATTTCAGAGGAACAAATACACTTGTTCCGAAAGTGTACCGCCACTCTGGAGGGAGCACCACCGGCAGCAGCAGCACAAGCACCACTGGAAGCACCACCGGCAGCAGCACCACCGGCAGCAGCACCGGAGGCCTGGTGTGGCACGGACACCGAAGGAGGTAACTATTGCATTATGAAAAATGTGTGTAATCAAATGTTTGATTATTGAGTGGTTTCTATTGAAAACGAGGGAATAAGCACTTGCATTCTTTTAAATTGTGACGTCACTAGCTCATGTGCCTAAACCACATATGGTTTAGCCGACCGCAAAGAGTTAAAACATTTCCTACTTGTGCTCAGTGAAGCACAGTTGACTAGTCTAAAGCTAAGTTACCTTTCCAGGGTCAAGGGGGGGGGGGGGGGGGGGGGTTGGGGGGGTATGCTCGTTCAAACTGGCATAAATTCACTAAATCTTAACGGATTGCAAATTTGTTTGCCGCCATAGATTGCATATTGAATGGGCTTTTTGATCGTGTAATTATTGTTGTAATCTTTCAGAGTTCTGCTTATTACAATGTGTAAAGTTAGTCTTTTCTGCCAGTATAGTTGTATATTGAAACCTGACTTTGACACGACTTCCTCATTCAGCAGATACAGAACTCCAACAACTCCCTAGTCATGTCACCGAGGCCGAGAAGGAGGAGGAGGAGGAAGATTTTAGGGTTAGGGCGGGGTGGTTACAAATAGATTTTAGCGAGGAGACGGGGGAGGAGGAGGGAGGTTTTTTTAGGGAGGGGGGGTCAGAGCCAGACTTGGGCAAGAAAAAGGTGGAGGAGGAGGAGGGAGGTTTTTTTAGGGCGGGGGGGTCAGAGCCAGACTTGGGCGAGAAGGAGGAGGAGGAGGGAGGTTTTTTTAGGGCGGGGGGGTTAGAGCCAGACTTGGGCGAGAAGGAGGAGGAGGAGGGATTTTTTTTTAGGGCGGTGGGTTTGGTACAGAGGCCGAACATGATGGAGGTGGAGGAGAAAGATAGTTCCGAGATGGAGGAGGAGGTGGAGGAAGCCTTCGACGAAGAAGATGATGATGATGCCAAAGGTAACTATTGGATTATGATTGAAAGATGTGTGTAATAAACTGTTAAGTATGCAATGCACGCTTGCTTATTTTCAATTCACACTGAATTCATCAAATAGGCATTTTCTCTGTAAAGCTTGTGCAAGGAAAAAAAACTAATTTCAGCCATAGTGCTTCCTTTTTTAGTGCAGGGATTTTTGAAACTTGTAAGCATTTTTCCTGTTGATCTAGCTGTATATTCAAACCTGACTTTCGTCCACATAAATTTGTGATTAATCTACAGTTGTATGATCACACATTTTCACTTGTCATTATGTTTGTCTATTTAGACACTACCGACGATGGTGACGTCATACTAAAACAAAGAAGGAAGAGGAGGCAGAAAGATAGTTCCGAGATGGAGGAGGAGGTGGAGGAAGCCTTCGACGAAGAAGATGATGATGATGCCAAAGGTAACTATTGGATTATGATTGAAAGATGTGTGTAATAAACTGTTAAGTATGCAATGCACGCTTGCTTATTTTCAATTCACACTGAATTCATCAAATAGGCATTTTCTCTGTAAAGCTTGTGCAAGGAAAAAAAACTAATTTCAGCCATAGTGCTTCCTTTTTTAGTGCAGGGATTTTTGAAACTTGTAAGCATTTTTCCTGTTGATCTAGCTGTATATTCAAACCTGACTTTCGTCCACATAAATTTGTGATTAATCTACAGTTGTATGATCACACATTTTCACTTGTCATTATGTTTGTCTATTTAGACACTACCTACGATGGTGACGTCATACTAAAACAAAGAAGGAAGAGGAGGCGCCACTGGGACCGGGTGGAGAGGTGGTGGTATAATGGTATGTAGTAAATAGCGTTGTTTGGGTTAACGTTGAGTTAAATGGTGTATCAGTTTGTTTGTGTTTTTTTTTTCCTTTTTGTAGAGCTACTAATGACAAAGATTTTGCCATTGGACCAAAGGGCACAATTTTTGTACACACAGTGTCACATTTCAAACAGAAGTGAAGGGTAAAAAATTGTGCAGTTTTAGCCAGAGACAAAAAAGTTAAACTGTTATGTTATTGTGACAATTTTAATACTGAAATCTTAGGACGGTTTACGAAACACGTTTTCCTAACGCCAGTGTTACCCAAGCTAACCCTAACCCTGGAAAGGTAATTTGGGTTAGACTTGTAAACCATGCTTGCATGAGATATCGCGCGTTTGAAATGTCATATCCATATTCATTCATAGCCTTATTCTTCTTACATAATACATTTGCATTTTCAGCCGGTGACGGCGATGACAGTGACAGTGACAGTGACACTGACCAGTCCGCACCACCAACACCACCGGCTCCAGCACCACCAACACCACCGGCCGCGACAGCAGCAGCACCACCGGCAGCCAAGGGGGAGGGTAAAAAGTAAGTATTCACAAATAAGACAGTGATTAACTTCTTTGCGATTAGCTGGGCGTTAAGCAAATGTCAAACAAATAAATAAGATTATGTGCTTTCCGGGTCCAACAGACTTTATTGACCACATTGAGGATAGAGCCACAAGTTATTTATCAAGGTAAATAGTACCGAATTAAACGCAAACAAGGACCACACAGTTAATGTCTGGGAAGCAGAGAGTGAACACCTGAAAGAACATCTGTAAACACGTATGATATTCCTATTTTCATCTTTTTTTCTCAGATCACGGAAGCCCGTGTGCCCAGTGTGCGGGGAGGTTCGGCACAAGATGAAGATTCATCTTGTGTCAAAACACGGCTACCCTGAGCACACTGCGAAGAGGTGGTGGGTTACCAAACCTTGTGCAGACCCTGAGGTGAGAAAAGTGTGGGTGTGTGTCCGTGTCTGTGTGTTGTAAACATATGAACTTCATTCGAAAAATTAACAATGTCGTTTTGATATTTCTAACCAACAGTTTCTAATCTTGTGTGTACAGAACAGGAGAAGGCCGTGCCCCATCTGCCACGAGACCCTCCACCTCCCCTCCCACCTTCGCAAGTTTCATAAGCTCCACCCCCAAAGCGACGAATACAAGCAAGCACTGGGGGTGGGGCTCAACAAGACCAAGGAGACCAGCAAGCAAGGTCCAGTGGCGTGTCCTCTCCTTGAGGCTTACCACACCTTCAAGTGTGGAACCTCAAGGAAGGAGGCGACACTGGAGCAGTACCGGAACTACGCCTGTACTCTCATTTCAAAGCTGGCTCCTAATGGCACTGAAGCCATGCTGACGGTAAGTACCTAACCCTAACCCCCTTTTTTTTGTTGTTGTTGTTATTTTAAAAAGGCAGAGTGATCAAGTGGATGATTGTGGCCACTCAAGCAGATAGTGTTGATGATGCCTATTGAATTAAGTGCAGTGTTCCACATGTATAGAGGGTTTGCGCTTGTTTTATTATGAACTTACAAAGTATACCATTCTGAAATGTACATTATATTTTGTGTTACTGTGTAGGTCACTGACCAAAACCCCCAACCGGCGTTGAAGGTCATTCATGACCTTCGGGCCTTTTTCGCCGCCAACTCACTGACCGCCAGCACTATGTGCAACTACGTCCGAGCTCTTGTGGTACGGGATTGTCCTTTTTTGTTTATTTTTGGTGTGGTGAGAGCAAGCGAGAGAGAGAGAGAGAGAGAGAGAGAGAGAGAGAGAGAGAGAGAGAGAGAGAGAGTGTTTGTGCATGCATGTGATAGCCTCAGTTGGCAATCATTAGGGTTTCTTAATCTTCACTTTTTGCAATGCTTTATTTCGAGTGTCTTTGGAGTCACTTTTTGTTGTTTTTGACATGACAAGTAACTTGTACTTGTGTGCATGTGTTTGTGTAGGATTTCCTCAAGTTCACCCAGGCTAATCCGCCGCAGCACTGGACACTAGCAAAAGATCAGGCGCTGCGGTCGGTGATCTTCAACATAAAGCAAGAGAAGTAAGTAATGATTGTGCTGTCTCTTGATGACACTTAATGTTCAGCTCCATCAGTACAGTGAAATTGTCACAACACCTTGAAACAAGTCAGCGATGTAACGAGATTAACAATCCAAGTTTGACTGCAAAGTACAGCAAGGAAAGTGTAAAATACATACATTTGGATACATGGATTGGCCAATTTCATGTTCATATTCTGCCTTACACTGACCATGCACCATTACATATGCCAACATTTGCACTTGCTTTTGGTTTACAGTATTTGTCAGTTATTTATCTTTATTGCATGTCTTTGTGCAGAGACGGTTTCGAAAAAGAAAAAAAGAGAGCCGCGAGGAAAGCCAAGACCACCCTCCGCCAACGCTTGCCCAAGATGCAGATAAACACCAACAAATTCAGGGAGGAGTTGGACAGCATCCTGGGCAAGCCCCCCTCTCATTTCCAGAGGGGGAAAGACGGCGTGAGGGCCAGAAACCTGTGCATTGGCCTCCTCGCGGCCGCCAACATGAGCAGGGGGATGGAGCTGCGGAGCCTCACAATGGAGGACCTACGCTCCGCGCTCACCATGCCGGACTACCCGGACATCATCCAATTTTTCGTAAGTTTATAATTGGGTAAAAATTAAATCACACGATATGTTTGACACAGTATTATACATTACTTATAAGCACAGTACATGACACTAATAACACACTCCAAATATTATATGAATGAATCTGAAAACTAACAAAGCAATGAATTGATTAATTAAAATGCCATGCTATTCAACAGCTTCTTTTCTCAGGACATTCATAGATGGTGAAAATGATAACCCTAACCCTTTTTGTTATGATTTACCTAAGATCTGAAATGTGTGTTGCTTCAGACTGACCACCATAAGAATGAGGACTTGGGGCCCAAAGAGATGTTCCTGCCCAAGAAGGACTTCGAAAGGATTAGAAAGTAAGCAGAATATCAATTCTCAAAAATATACTTATCTCTAGATTTCTCAGTTCATTTCCCTGTTTGTATGTACAAAGGCAGGCTGGTGTTAAAAAAATGATAAAAGTTTGCTCCCTTAACGTTTGTAACCCTGGCCTGTGGGGGTCACATTATGCTCTCCAGGAAAAAAAATATTAATGTAACTTTATGAAAATAAATGACATCAAAAAACGAACTCTACCAAGACACTTATTCAGTTTTGTTGTTGTTGTTGTTACAGGTTCACCACCCTCATTCGTCCGGTCATGCTGAAAGACCCCCTGCAAGACAAGGACTCTCTTGTGTTTGTCTCAGAAAATGGAAGCGCCATCCGCTCCAAACTGATGTCCACCATCATCAAGGACACGTTTGGAGGGGTCAACGCGACCATGTTCCGAAAACTTGTTACATCAGAAGTAAGTAAACTTGTGTATTGGATTGTATTGCATTGACAAATTAATGTTGACATTCTGTGCAATGTATTTTTCTTTGACATGATTTATCAATTACTGACTTACAAAACGCTCCTTCTGTCTGCATTGCTGTGTCATTGTAGCATGGTTAACTGGTCGTAACAACTTACGGTTAGGTTATGAGTAATCTCCCCGTGACCCTAGTCAAGTAACTTTATCCTAGACCATAAACCATGCTTCATTGAACAGGATTGGAAAGTTCAGCCTGTACATGTTTGTGATTATGCTGTGCAGTTTGCCGATGCATCTCCAGCCTCCCGCAACAACCTGGCGGAGCTGGCAGGCCACACCACCCAAACACAGGATTCGTACTATACGCCTGGCAGGACGTCTAACCAGCGCTGCCAGGCCATGCTTGAGGTCGCCGACAAGGTGACGGGCGGCCAAGAAGAGGTTTGTTTGGCTGCTCAAGCTATTATGTTTTTACTGCACAAGTTGGTTCATAGTTATGTACAGAATATGAAAAAAAGCTAATGTTATGACCATTTTTTGCTTCATAAAAATCATTGTTGACATGTTTTGTTTTGTTTGCTTGTTGTTTGTTGCTTGGTTGCTTGGATGGTTGGTTGCTTGGTTGTTTGGTTGGTTGGTTGGTTGGTTGGTTGATTTGTTTTGATATTGCCAATATGGGAGAAGGAATTTTTGTTACATTCCATAACGTTAAATGATATGCCTTTTCAAAGGAAGTGTGTTGCTTGACCGTATGAGTTTCTAAACCGCCAGAAATTGTTGATGTGTTTCAGCCAAAACCTACCACACGCCGGCGGCCGACAGCCACCATTACTAGACCTCCCACATCGGAACCGGCCTCACCAGCATCTCCAACATCTCCCGCCTCAACACCATCTTCGCCACCTTGCACCCTTCCATCTCCACCATCTCCCGCCTCAACACCATCTTCGCCACATGCCACCCCACCATCTCCGCCACCTGCAGAGTCTGAACCTGACATGTGTGCCACCGTTCCCCTCTCTGCTGCTGCTGTGGCAACTTTTGGGGCCTCTTGGTATCAACACAACACCAAGAGGTTACCCGAAAGTGACCTTCCCAAGGAAACACAGCATCGGAGAGGGCTGCGGTGGTCGCTCAAAGACCACGAAGTACTCTTTAAGTACTTCGGGTGCTGGAGGGGCAGAGATAATGTGGTGGGCTTAACCTGCCGTCAAATTGACCAGGTTATGACCCACTTCGGAGTGAAGTTCTCCAAAACCTTCTCCCTGCAGCAGATCCGGGAAAAATTAAAAGGGTGGAACCCGAAGAAGCTGTAGTGGGAAGGGTTGGGAGAACTACACTCTGAAGTCTCTAACCCTAACCCTTTCTTTCCTTTTTTCTTCGTTCATGGGCTTAGACTCCCACGTTCACTCATGTTTTTAGCACGAGTGGATTTTTACGTGTATGACCGTTTTTACCCCGCCATTTAGGCAGCAGCATACGCCGATTTCGGGGGACTCTAACTAAATGATTTAGGCTTAATTTCTGCCTCCCAAACCTACAGAATGTCTGAGAGTTTTCTTGTGTTCCTTGTTTTCTTTTTTTTTTCATTTTTTTTTCAATTCAATTCAATTCAATTCTTTATTTACGAAGATGGTGAATTAAGCATATGAACCCTTTTTTTCAGTTCAGTCTTCCTTGTGTGTATGTATGTGTGAAGAATAAGAA
>NC_090247.1:77762383-77772383 GCF_037325665.1 Littorina saxatilis
ATATGGTTTGTGCTCCCCATCCGTACAAAACCTGAAAAGTGCATGTTGGTAGCTTCATAAAGTCACAAATGGGAAAGGAAAAGCAAAGTGTAAAATTTCAACAATAAAAAAACAATATGAAAGCTTGACGCAGAGGATGACAACCCTGCATGCTAGTTTTAATTATGATAACGTACTACCATGCAAAAATTCAGTGAATTTGGATAGTAAATAAAGAAAATGACCATGTCATTTTTAGAAAATTTTGGCTAAGTCCAATGTAGTAGAAGAACTTAAGACGGTTAACGGTGTAGCCGAGTTACCTGACCAGGGTTAGGTTCCTGAAAATGAAGAAAAAAATTGATAGAAAATCAGGATATGCTTTGATGTTCTCGAAACTTTGCCATATGGTTTGTGCTCCCCATCCGTACAAAACCTGAAAAGTGCATGTTGGTAGCTTCATAAAGTCACAAATGGGAAAGGAAAAGCAAAGTGTAAAATTTCAACAATAAAAAAACAATATGAAAGCTTGACGCAGAGGATGACAACCCTGCATGCTAGTTTTAATTATGATAACGTACTACCATGCAAAAATTCAGTGAATTTGGATAGTAAATAAAGAAAATGACCATGTCATTTTTAGAAAATTTTGGCTATGTCCAATGTAGTAGAAGAACTTAAGACGGTTAACGGTGTAGCCCGAGTTACCTGACCAGGGTTAGGTTCCTGAAAAATTGGAAAAAAATCCTAAAAAAAAAGCATTGACCCTATTCCTTAGAAAATAAGACACCTGATATTAGACAATAAGTAGTACACCTCTGCATGATTGAAATTCAAAAAAATACATTTCTTCATTTTTTTTTCGATTAAAAGCAAATTATGACACTGTACGTCTACACCAATAGAACATCACAGGGCCCCAAAAAGCACAGGTCTATAACCCTGACCCTGGCCATTGCTTTTAGGGGCCCTGTGATGTTCTATTGGTGTAGAATCATTGTTAGCTTAGGGTCAAAACAGGGACAGATAACTGTTCCGACATTTTGACGAAATTATCTCCCTTTTGAAAAATCCTAACCCTGGCCATTGCTTTTAGGGGCCCTGTGATGTTCTATTGGTGTAATCCTATGTCTGACAATTTCTACTTACAATTGTGTTAAAACTTACAGGCCAATATCAACGTTAGGGTTAGGGTTAGGGTTAAAGTTTCTTTATGAAATATAACTGTGTGTAAAAAATTGTGCAGTTTTAGCCAGAGACAAAAAAGTTAAACTGTTATGTAATTTTGATAATTTTAATACAGAAATCTTAAGACGGTTTACGAAACACGTTTTCCTAACGCCAGTGTTACCCAAGCTAACCCTAACCCTGGAAAGGTAATTTAGGGGTTAGACTTGTAAACCATCCTTCACTGACTATCAGAAAATTTTAATCACTCATAGCAATGTGGATATACATGTGATTTTCTCCAAACTTGTAAAAAAGGAAGCGCAATGGTCGAAATGAGTTTTTTCTTGTGCAAGGGTTACAGAGAAAATGCCTATTCGATGAGTTTTCACGTTTTGAAAATGGACGAATTCCTCACGTGGTTTCAATGAAGGATGGTTGACCGTCTAACCCTAGTTTACCTGTCTAGGGTTAGGATTTTGAAAAATTCGAGAAAAAAAAAGTTTAGAATTGAGGAGGATGAAACTTACACCACATGTAGAACACATTAGAAGGCACAATATGGTGCAATTTGGAAGGAATCGATCAATAAAGAAAGGAGTTATGATTGTTTTTCGTTCAAACAAATGTTTTTGAAATTTAAAGTGTGTTTTGGTAGATAGTTGCTTGCACTTTTGAGTGATGATAGAACTTATAGATAAGTATGACATGTGTGGATTCCAAAAGGCTAAGTTTGTAAACGAAAAAGATATGAGGTTTCCCACCTTTTTTTTTGATTGACAATCCTGAGCAAAGTTATAAAGGGATTACTTGCATATTTGGCACAAAGGTAAAAAAGAAGCATATGTATGCAATACGGAAATATAAAAATACCTGATTGAAAAAAAAAAAAGTTATGACGTTTTGAAATTTATCGCAAAAATTTTATTGCAGAAAATGAAAGCTGACATGATAACTTAGGTTTTGGTGCAAGAAAATCCCATAAAAGTTAATAAACAAAAAAGATACAAGCAAAACGAATGTTGTCAGTTGGTCATAACAATAAACCTTAAGACGGTTTACGTTTTTCTAGCCTTCGTTACCTTGCCCAGGGTTAGAAAATAAGCATAGATCTTCTGACGGTTTACGACCGTAGCGCTGTTTACCTTCATAGGGTTAGGATTTGAAAAATGTCTGTAACACATTTATTTCTTTATCAATTGATCTCAAATTTTAGGACCAGTGGTTCGACTACATTGTCCATCTTTTTTGCTCTAAATGTTATGGCAAATTGTTAATACGTAGCATTGGTGTTCATATTCTGCCAACAAGGTCCTCTGCCTTTTGAAACAGCGTTACCTGAAATGAAAATGCAGGATCGTATTGGGTTAAGTTCGGTTCCATTTAAAGTAGAGGTATGAAATTTGGCATGCCTTTTCTTTGAGGTATACTCTATATACATGCAAAATTTCAAAGTGATATCTTTTCAAATGACAGAGATATTAAGATTTTTTGGATGGTAATTGGAAACAGAAATGGCGGGAATGGCATAACATCGTTGTTTTAGGACCAATATCTTTCTGCTTTTGCACAAAGGTGTATAATTAAAAGGTGTTGAATCATGTAAAGTGTCATTATTGTATGTTTATAAACAAGTGATTTATGATCATTATTTTATGTGTGTTAGGGTTAGGGTTAGGGTTAGGGTTCCTGAAAATGAAGAAAAAAATTGATAGAAAATCAGGATATGCTTTGATGTTATCGAAACTTTGCCATATGGTTTGTTCTCCCCATCCGTACACAACCTGATAAGTGCATGTTGGTAGCTTCATAAAGTCACAAATGGGAAAGGAAAAGCAAAGTGTAAAATTTCAACAATAAAAAAAACAATATGAAAGCTTGACGCAGAGGATGACAACCCTGCATGCTAGTTTTAATTATGATAACGTACTACCATGCAAAAATTCAGTGAATTTGTATAGTAAATAAAGAAAATGACCATGTCATTTTTAGAAAATTTTGGCTAAGTCCAATGTAGTAGAAGAACTTAAGACGGTTAACGGTGTAGCCCGAGTTACCTGACCAGGGTTAGGTTCCTGTAAAAGAAGAAAAAAATTGATAGAAAATCAGGATATGCTTTGATGTTCTCGAAACTTTGCCATATGGTTTGTGCTCCCCATCCGTACAAAACCTGAAAAGTGCATGTTGGTAGCTTCATAAAGTCACAAATGGGAAAGGAAAAGCAAAGTGTAAAATTTCAACAATAAAAAAACAATATGAAAGCTTGACGCAGAGGATGACAACCCTGCATGCTAGTTTTAATTATGATAACGTACTACCATGCAAAAATTCAGTGAATTTGGATAGTAAATAAAGAAAATGACCATGTCATTTTTAGAAAATTTTGGCTAAGTCCAATGTAGTAGAAGAACTTAAGACGGTTAACGGTGTAGCCGAGTTACCTGACCAGGGTTAGGTTCCTGAAAATGAAGAAAAAAATTGATAGAAAATCAGGATATGCTTTGATGTTCTCGAAACTTTGCCATATGGTTTGTGCTCCCCATCCGTACAAAACCTGAAAAGTGCATGTTGGTAGCTTCATAAAGTCACAAATGGGAAAGGAAAAGCAAAGTGTAAAATTTCAACAATAAAAAAACAATATGAAAGCTTGACGCAGAGGATGACAACCCTGCATGCTAGTTTTAATTATGATAACGTACTACCATGCAAAAATTCAGTGAATTTGGATAGTAAATAAAGAAAATGACCATGTCATTTTTAGAAAATTTTGGCTATGTCCAATGTAGTAGAAGAACTTAAGACGGTTAACGGTGTAGCCCGAGTTACCTGACCAGGGTTAGGTTCCTGAAAAATTGGAAAAAAATCCTAAAAAAAAAGCATTGACCCTATTCCTTAGAAAATAAGACACCTGATATTAGACAATAAGTAGTACACCTCTGCATGATTGAAATTCAAAAAAATACATTTCTTCATTTTTTTTTCGATTAAAAGCAAATTATGACACTGTACGTCTACACCAATAGAACATCACAGGGCCCCAAAAAGCACAGGTCTATAACCCTGACCCTGGCCATTGCTTTTAGGGGCCCTGTGATGTTCTATTGGTGTAGAATCATTGTTAGCTTAGGGTCAAAACAGGGACAGATAACTGTTCCGACATTTTGACGAAATTATCTCCCTTTTGAAAAATCCTAACCCTGGCCATTGCTTTTAGGGGCCCTGTGATGTTCTATTGGTGTAATCCTATGTCTGACAATTTCTACTTACAATTGTGTTAAAACTTACAGGCCAATATCAACGTTAGGGTTAGGGTTAGGGTTAAAGTTTCTTTATGAAATATAACTGTGTGTAAAAAATTGTGCAGTTTTAGCCAGAGACAAAAAAGTTAAACTGTTATGTAATTTTGATAATTTTAATACAGAAATCTTAAGACGGTTTACGAAACACGTTTTCCTAACGCCAGTGTTACCCAAGCTAACCCTAACCCTGGAAAGGTAATTTAGGGGTTAGACTTGTAAACCATCCTTCACTGACTATCAGAAAATTTTAATCACTCATAGCAATGTGGATATACATGTGATTTTCTCCAAACTTGTAAAAAAGGAAGCGCAATGGTCGAAATGAGTTTTTTCTTGTGCAAGGGTTACAGAGAAAATGCCTATTCGATGAGTTTTCACGTTTTGAAAATGGACGAATTGATCACGTGGTCCAATGAAGGATGGTTGACCGTCTAACCCTAGTTTACCTGTCTAGGGTTAGGATTTTGAAAAATTCGAGAAAAAAAAAGTTTAGATTTGAGGAGGATGAAACTTACACCACATGTAGAACACATTGGAAGGCACAATATGGTGCAATTTGGAAGGAATCGATCAATAAAGAAAGGAGTTATGATTGTTTTTCGTTAAAAAAAAATGTTCTGAAATTTGAAGTGTGTTTTGGTAGATAGTAGCTTGCACTTTTGAGTGATGATAGAACTTATGGATAAGTATGACATGTGTGGATTCCAAAAGGCTAAGTTTGTAAACGAAAAAGATATGAGGTTTCCCACCTTTTTTTTTGATTGACAATCCTGAGCAAAGTTATAAAGGGATTACTTGCATATTTGGCACAAAGGTAAAAAAGAAGCATATGTATGCAATACGGAAATATAAAAATACCTGATTGAAAAAAAAAAAAGTTATGACGTTTTGAAATTTATCGCAAAAATTTTATTGCAAAAAATAAAAGCTGACATGATAACTAAGGTTTTGGTGCAAGAAAATCCAAAATGTGACCATGAACAAAAAAGTTATGAGAGAATTAGTGGTTTTACCACTTAAAATAGTCATAATCTTAAGACGGTTTACGACTTGGTTACCTTGCCAGGGTTAGGTTTGAAAAATTGATAACAAATCAGTAAATTGTCCAATTTGGGTGAAACCTTTTGTAATAAGTAGAGGATAACAGTTTGCATTGTTTTCTTTGTTCATGGTCATGCAAAGTCTTCACTTAAAGTAGATGCAGTCAGACGTAATGTTGGTTGACTACTTTTCATCGCTTGTGATCGCTCGTGGCTTGAATAATCACTTGTGAGGTGTTTCTTTCTTCATTTCTTTTTGAAATCTCACTGTGTGCAAAAAATTGTGCACTTTGACCCAGAGACAAAAAAGTTGGAAAAACTTAGTTTTTTGATATGAAATTAATACTAAAATCTTCTGACGGTTTACGAAAACGTGTTTTTTGGGAATGACTTTTGTAGCCCTGAGAATGAGAATGTATTAACCCTAGAGCCTTGTAACATTGTGCAATTGATAAGCACTACCAGCCCTACTACTGACAATATCTTGGATACTGTACTGCGAAAGGAAGGTTGAGTTTGAAAGGTTTGAAATTTCTGTTTTGTTCGTAAACTGACAGACCTCTAGCTCTGGAATTACCTGCCCAAGGCTAGACTGAAGTATGTCCTTTGGAGAATTTGTAAGCAAGCGTGCGTTATGGTGCAAGGTAGACGTGTGTCCTTGGCGAAATTTAGCTAAAAAGGGCAAGAAATAAAAAAGTTATGCTTAATCATAAGGGCTAGATACCGTAAACCGTCGGCTCCGTTGAGGTGACCCTGATGTCATTTTACCTTGCTGACCTTGACATTTCTAACAAAGCGATTTCAATAATTTTTGGATATGTAATAGAGTTGATGAAACCCTGTTCAATGGGACAAGTTTCATTTCGATCCGACCAGAAATGACCAAAAAAATTGTTTTTGGTCAAATTTGGATTTTGAAATGCATGTGCACCCCAAAATGCTGTTTACTTGGGGTAGATCGAAAAATCATAAGGTTAGGTACCTTTTTGGAGATTTTTCAAACACTGACCCTGGCCCAAAGTATTTTATAAGTAATGGGGGCCCCCTTGAGCTCCATTTTAATCAAAAAATGGGTCATCTAGCTTTATTTGGGGCTGATATAGAGCCAAAAACGTGCGGCTCACGGTAAGTCGAAGTTTCAAAAAATTATAAAAAAAAAACTAAATAAGGTATTTAGATGAAAGTAAATGCAAACGGGGCTAGCGCACTTTGGCTAACCCTGAGCCACATTTAAAGAAGCTATGTGCAGTAGTTATTTAGTTATAATTTTTTGAAGCGTTTTTTTATGTGAGCCAGCTGCCCGAGGACCCTAATTAGGGTTAGGGTTAGGGTTAGGGTTAGGGTTAGGGTTAGGGTTAGGGTTAGGGTTAGGGTTAGGGTTAGGGTTAGGGTTAGGGTTAGGGTTAGGGTTAGGGTTAGGGTTAGGGTTAGGGTTAGGGTTAGGGTTAGGGTTAGGGTTAGGGTTAGGGTTAGGGTTAGGGTTAGGGTTAGGGGTTAGGGTTAGGGTTAGGGTTAGGGTTAGGGTTAGGGTTAGGGTTAGGGTTAGGGTTAGGGTTAGGGTTAGGGTTAGGGTTAGGGTTAGGGTTAGGGTTAGGGTTAGGGTTAGGGTTAGGGTTAGGGTTAGGGTTAGGGTTAGGGTTAGGGTTAGGGTTAGGGTTAGGGTTAGGGTTAGGGTTAGGGTTAGGGTTAGGGTTAGGGTTAGGGTTAGGGTTAGGGTTAGGGTTAGGGTTAGGGTTAGGGTTAGGGTTAGGGTTAGGGTTAGGGTTAGGGTTAGGGTTAGGGTTAGGGTTAGGGTTAGGGTTAGGGTTAGGGTTAGGGTTAGGGTTAGGGTTAGGGTTAGGGTTAGGGTTAGGGTTAGGGTTAGGGTTAGGGTTAGGGTTAGGGTTAGGGTTAGGGTTAGGGTTAGGGTTAGGGTTAGGGTTAGGGTTAGGGTTAGGGTTAGGGTTAGGGTTAGGGTTAGGGTTAGGGTTAGGGTTAGGGTTAGGGTTAGGGTTAGGGTTAGGGTTAGGGTTAGGGTTAGGGTTAGGGTTAGGGTTAGGGTTAGGGTTAGGGTTAGGGTTAGGGTTAGGGTTAGGGTTAGGGTTAGGGTTAGGGTTAGGGTTAGGGTTAGGGTTAGGGTTAGGGTTAGGGTTAGGGTTAGGGTTAGGGTTAGGGTTAGGGTTAGGGTTAGGGTTAGGGTTAGGGTTAGGGTTAGGGTTAGGGTTAGGGTTAGGGTTAGGGTTAGGGTTAGGGTTAGGGTTAGGGTTAGGGTTAGGGTTAGGGTTAGGGTTAGGGTTAGGGTTAGGGTTAGGGTTAGGGTTAGGGTTAGGGTTAGGGTTAGGGTTAGGGTTAGGGTTAGGGTTAGGGTTAGGGTTAGGGTTAGGGTTAGGGTTAGGGTTAGGGTTAGGGTTAGGGTTAGGGTTAGGGTTAGGGTTAGGGTTAGGGTTAGGGTTAGGGTTAGGGTTAGGGTTAGGGTTAGGGTTAGGGTTAGGGTTAGGGTTAGGGTTAGGGTTAGGGTTAGGGTTAGGGTTAGGGTTAGGGTTAGGGTTAGGGTTAGGGTTAGGGTTAGGGTTAGGGTTAGGGTTAGGGTTAGGGTTAGGGTTAGGGTTAGGGTTAGGGTTAGGGTTAGGGTTAGGGTTAGGGTTAGGGTTAGGGTTAGGGTTAGGGTTAGGGTTAGGGTTAGGGTTAGGGTTAGGGTTAGGGTTAGGGTTAGGGTTAGGGTTAGGGTTAGGGTTAGGGTTAGGGTTAGGGTTAGGGTTAGGGTTAGGGTTAGGGTTAGGGTTAGGGTTAGGGTTAGGGTTAGGGTTAGGGTTAGGGTTAGGGTTAGGGTTAGGGTTAGGGTTAGGGTTAGGGTTAGGGTTAGGGTTAGGGTTAGGGTTAGGGTTAGGGTTAGGGTTAGGGTTAGGGTTAGGGTTAGGGTTAGGGTTAGGGTTAGGGTTAGGGTTAGGGTTAGGGTTAGGGTTAGGGTTAGGGTTAGGGTTAGGGTTAGGGTTAGGGTTAGGGTTAGGGTTAGGGTTAGGGTTAGGGTTAGGGTTAGGGTTAGGGTTAGGGTTAGGGTTAGGGTTAGGGTTAGGGTTAGGGTTAGGGTTAGGGTTAGGGTTAGGGTTAGGGTTAGGGTTAGGGTTAGGGTTAGGGTTAGGGTTAGGGTTAGGGTTAGGGTTAGGGTTAGGGTTAGGGTTAGGGTTAGGGTTAGGGTTAGGGTTAGGGTTAGGGTTAGGGTTAGGGTTAGGGTTAGGGTTAGGGTTAGGGTTAGGGTTAGGGTTAGGGTTAGGGTTAGGGTTAGGGTTAGGGTTAGGGTTAGGGTTAGGGTTAGGGTTAGGGTTAGGGTTAGGGTTAGGGTTAGGGTTAGGGTTAGGGTTAGGGTTAGGGTTAGGGTTAGGGTTAGGGTTAGGGTTAGGGTTAGGGTTAGGGTTAGGGTTAGGGTTAGGGTTAGGGTTAGGGTTAGGGTTAGGGTTAGGGTTAGGGTTAGGGTTAGGGTTAGGGTTAGGGTTAGGGTTAGGGTTAGGGTTAGGGTTAGGGTTAGGGTTAGGGTTAGGGTTAGGGTTAGGGTTAGGGTTAGGGTTAGGGTTAGGGTTAGGGTTAGGGTTAGGGTTAGGGTTAGGGTTAGGGTTAGGGTTAGGGTTAGGGTTAGGGTTAGGGTTAGGGTTAGGGTTAGGGTTAGGGTTAGGGTTAGGGTTAGGGTTAGGGTTAGGGTTAGGGTTAGGGTTAGGGTTAGGGTTAGGGTTAGGGTTAGGGTTAGGGTTAGGGTTAGGGTTAGGGTTAGGGTTAGGGTTAGGGTTAGGGTTAGGGTTAGGGTTAGGGTTAGGGTTAGGGTTAGGGTTAGGGTTAGGGTTAGGGTTAGGGTTAGGGTTAGGGTTAGGGTTAGGGTTAGGGTTAGGGTTAGGGTTAGGGTTAGGGTTAGGGTTAGGGTTAGGGTTAGGGTTAGGGTTAGGGTTAGGGTTAGGGTTAGGGTTAGGGTTAGGGTTAGGGTTAGGGTTAGGGTTAGGGTTAGGGTTAGGGTTAGGGTTAGGGTTAGGGTTAGGGTTAGGGTTAGGGTTAGGGTTAGGGTTAGGGTTAGGGTTAGGGTTAGGGTTAGGGTTAGGGTTAGGGTTAGGGTTAGGGTTAGGGTTAGGGTTAGGGTTAGGGTTAGGGTTAGGGTTAGGGTTAGGGTTAGGGTTAGGGTTAGGGTTAGGGTTAGGGTTAGGGTTAGGGTTAGGGTTAGGGTTAGGGTTAGGGTTAGGGTTAGGGTTAGGGTTAGGGTTAGGGTTAGGGTTAGGGTTAGGGTTAGGGTTAGGGTTAGGGTTAGGGTTAGGGTTAGGGTTAGGGTTAGGGTTAGGGTTAGGGTTAGGGTTAGGGTTAGGGTTAGGGTTAGGGTTAGGGTTAGGGTTAGGGTTAGGGTTAGGGTTAGGGTTAGGGTTAGGGTTAGGGTTAGGGTTAGGGTTAGGGTTAGGGTTAGGGTTAGGGTTAGGGTTAGGGTTAGGGTTAGGGTTAGGGTTAGGGTTAGGGTTAGGGTTAGGGTTAGGGTTAGGGTTAGGGTTAGGGTTAGGGTTAGGGTTA
>NC_090248.1:5000-22631 GCF_037325665.1 Littorina saxatilis
ATAAGCAACTTAGAAAGGTTTCCTAGAACACTTTCACTCACTACTAAAATAATGAAATAATAAAATCTTACGTATTACGTAAACTATTCTTCACATTATTCTCAGTTTGCTTTCGAATGAAGAACTAAAAAGAAACATTGTAAACCTAGGAATACTATCCTGTGCTTAGAGTCACATTTGGTTTCAACCGAACATAGGCACATAAATTTGAAATTTAAAATTCCAAAAACTAAACTATAATGTTTTTGAGTCAAAGGTTTCTCTCAACCAAACTAAAATCAACTAGAACGCTGCTGTAAACAGCACATGACTGTTCTTCACTGCCTAGAAGATCAGAAATTTAACAATTATGTTTAGTGTTCTTCAATGTATCTTGCTGCATGGCTGCTTTATGATGCGACCATAGCGCGAAACGTTCTGCAGTGGGGGTTGGGGGGTAGGGTTTTCAGTTCCTGTGAGAGTCTCCTGTCTCCTGTTCCTGTCTCTTCTGGCAGGTCTGTTTCGGGGTCTGGGGGAATGGTATATATAGTCTGAGGCACTTTCTGCATATTCTTCCTGTTGCGTCTGAGGACACCATGGGGAAAATGGGTGAAGTGGGACCTTCCGCTGGCATCGGCTGGAGACAGACTACGATCGTGAATCAAGTTGCGTTTTGGCAGGAAATATTCTGAGAACTTTTTCACTACCAAGTCATAATCAGTGTCTTCTTCTTCTTCCTCCCACCTGAATGTTTTCAGTATCTGAACAGCTTGTTGCGTTCCCATGGAGTAAAGAAGAGAACCTCTCTGCACATCGCCATCTTCTTTGTAAAGTTTAGTTGCTCTTCTGAATCTTGAATATTCTTCAATCCACCCCTCCCATTCCCAGTCTTTAGCCCGATAGGACAATCTCTGTGGGGAGTCATACCTTGCCATTTTCTTTGGTTGATCAGTCCTGCTTGCCGTTAGAACCGCACTTCTGACACCATATCGAACTCACAACTCACGTGTTCGATGGTATGGGTTTATTAGCAAGCGGCCATGATAGAGAGAGAGAGCAAGGGAAGCAATCCCATTAGCAAGACATTGGTTATTTCCCTTAGACCATACTGACAACACACACACACACACACACACACACATACACACACGCACGCACGCACACACACACACACACACACACACACAGACACACACACACACACACACACACACACGCACACACATAATTATATATATCATAAGATGTTTGATGGGTTGTTGACAGACCAGCTTTTTTGTCTGTCCGAGGGGGAGCATATCGTCTTTTGTTTCATATTTATCGACCAAAGCCGAAGGCCGCGGTCAATAAATATAAAACAAAAGTCGATAGGACCGACAAAAAAGCTGGTCTGACAACAAACTACCAAACATCGTTTTTGTCATCATTTTGGTAGTAAGAAAATAAGTGCCAAATCAACACAGAGAGCCATGCTTTGAAACACAAGTTCAGTTTTGATAATACAGTAGTCGCCGCTTATAAAAAACACCTTGGGACCGAACAAAAGTGTTTTTAATAAGCGGCGTTTTTAATAAACGGCTGCGTGTTGAACATGTGTTGAACATGTCCATCAGTAACGAAAGGTAAGAAAACCGACGCACGCATACAAGCTAAACTGATTACACCGTACAACCGTTCTGAAACTTTACCAAAAGCATTTTAATGACAAATAAAAACGATTCAGAATATGTACATGTATCGCACATCACAGTTTGCCGAGGCATTGTTCTATGGTCATCTGATCCATGGGCTGTTTGTGCAAAAAGTCACGGATCTCCCCTCCCATAGTGTCACGGATCTCCCCTCCCATAGTGTCACGGATCTCCCCTCCCATAGTGTCAGGGATCTCCCCTCCCATAGTGTCACGGATCTCCCCTCCCATAGTGTCACGGATCTCCCCTCCCATAGTGTCACGGATCTCCCCTCCCATAGTGTCACGGATCTCCCCTCCCATAGTGTCACGGATCTCCCCTCCCATAGTGTCACGGATCTCCCCTCCCACAGTGTCACGGATCTCCCCTCCCATAGTGTCACGGATCTCCCCTCCCACAGTGTCACGGATCTCCCCTCCCATAGTGTCACGGATCTCCCCTCCCATAGTGTTACGGATCTCCCCTCCCATAGTGTCACGGATCTCCCCTCCCGTAGTGTCAGGGATCTCCCCTCCCATAGTGTCAGGGATCTCCCCTCCCATAGTGTCAGGGATCTCCCCTCCCATAGTGTCAGGGATCTCCCCTCCCATAGTGTCACGGATCTCCCCTCCCATAGTGTTACGGATCTCCCCTCCCATAGTGTCACGGATCTCCCCTCCCGTAGTGTCAGGGATCTCCCCTCCCATAGTGTCAGGGATCTCCCCTCCCATAGTGTCAGGGATCTCCCCTCCCATAGTGTCACGGATCTCCCCTCCCATAGTGTCACGGATCTCCCCTCCCATAGTGTCAGGGATCTCCCCTCCCATAGTGTCAGGGATCTCCCCTCCCATAGTGTCACGGATCTCCCCTCCCATAGTGTCAGGGATCTCCCCTCCCATAGTGTCAGGGATCTCCCCTCCCATAGTGTCACGGATCTCCCCTCCCATAGTGTCAGGGATCTCCCCTCCCATAGTGTCAGGGATCTCCCCTCCCATAGTGTCACGGATCTCCCCTCCCATAGTGTCAGGGATCTCCCCTCCCATAGTGTCACGGATCTCCCCTCCCATAGTGTCAGGGATCTCCCCTCCCATAGTGTCAGGGATCTCCCCTCCCATAGTGTCAGGGATCTCCCCTCCCATAGTGTCAGGGATCTCCCCTCCCATAGTGTCACGGATCTCCCCTCCCATAGTGTTACGGATCTCCCCTCCCATAGTGTCACGGATCTCCCCTCCCGTAGTGTCAGGGATCTCCCCTCCCATAGTGTCAGGGATCTCCCCTCCCATAGTGTCAGGGATCTCCCCTCCCATAGTGTCACGGATCTCCCCTCCCATAGTGTCACGGATCTCCCCTCCCATAGTGTCAGGGATCTCCCCTCCCATAGTGTCAGGGATCTCCCCTCCCATAGTGTCACGGATCTCCCCTCCCATAGTGTCAGGGATCTCCCCTCCCATAGTGTCAGGGATCTCCCCTCCCATAGTGTCACGGATCTCCCCTCCCATAGTGTCAGGGATCTCCCCTCCCATAGTGTCAGGGATCTCCCCTCCCATAGTGTCACGGATCTCCCCTCCCATAGTGTCAGGGATCTCCCCTCCCATAGTGTCACGGATCTCCCCTCCCATAGTGTCAGGGATCTCCCCTCCCATAGTGTCAGGGATCTCCCCTCCCATAGTGTCAGGGATCTCCCCTCCCATAGTGTCAGGGATCTCCCCTCCCATAGTGTCACGGATCTCCCCTCCCATAGTGTCAGGGATCTCCCCTCCCATAGTGTCAGGGATCTCCCCTCCCATAGTGTCACGGATCTCCCCTCCCATAGTGTCACGGATCTCCCCTCCCATAGTGTCAAACTTGGCAGCGTGTTCAAACCCCCTCCTCTCAAGTCCCATTGTGAGGACTTGCAGCGCTTGTCTCATCTGAGAATTGGTAGGGGTGGGGACTTCTTCTTCTTCATCGTCGTCCTCTTCCTCGTTGGGGCCATCGCCGTCGTCAGCAGCAGCACCCACAGCTTTGATGTCGGAGATGATCTCCTGGAGAGCAGCTTCACTCTGCTCCTCCTCACTCAGCTCCAGGGCGACAGGGCTGTCATCATCCATAGACACCCTCCCTCATACTTCTTGCATTCAGCTTTCAGTAGCGATCAAGCAAGTCAACTTTGTCTTTGGATGTCAGATCCATTGTTTTTTGAGTCACTTGAGAAAAAGTGACTCTATGTAATCGGTCAGTGTTAGTCTGTCCGGCCGGCCGTCCGCCGGCCGGCCGTCCGTAGACACCACCTTAACGTTGGACTTTTCTCGGAAACTATCAAAGCGATCCGGCTCATATTTTGTTTAGTCGTGACCTCCAATGACCTCTACACTTTAACGATGGTTTCGTTGACCTTTGATCTTTTTCAAGGTCACAGGTCAGCGTCAAAGGAAAAATTAGACATTTTATATCTTTGACAAAGTTCATCGGATGTGATTGAAACTTTGTAGGATTATTCTTTACATCAAAGTATTTACATCTGTAGCCTTTTACGAACGTTATCAGAAAAACAAGGGAGATAACTAGCCTTTTCTGTTCGGCAACACACAACTTAACGTTGGGCTTTTCTCGGAAACTATAAAAGTGACCGGGCTCAAATTTTATGTGAACGTGACTCCCAGTGACCTCTACACTTTGACGTCTGCTTTGGTGACCTTTGACCTTTTTCAAGGTCACAGGTATGTCTTGAAGGAAAAAAATTGAAATATCATATCTCTGAAACTATTCATCGGATTTGATTCAAACTTTATAGGATTATTCTTTACATCAAATTATTTACATCTGTATTGTGTTGTGAATAGCAATTTCTTCCTGTCCATCTGATGCCTCATATAATATTCAGAACTGCGAAAGTGACTCGATGGAGCGTTTGCTCTTCTTGTCTTTTCTTTGAAGCTAAAGCTGAAGTTGAAGCCATTTTCAGTTTCACTGCTTATCCAGTGAGAAGAAAGACCAGACAGTGTTGAATTGTCATCTGACGGTTTACAAGGTTGTGATCACTATTCACACAAACGCTGAAGTGTCTTGAGTTGTCATCTAACGGTTTACTGACAAGATTTTACGACCAGAAGGCGACTACTAACCCTCTGAGCAGAGAGAAAATGAACAAAAAGTATTTTTATTAAACAGCCCCTGTATTTAATAACCGGTGTCATTGGCTCACGAAGTGTAGCCTATGCGATCGTAACTTTGTCTGTCTGTGCGTTTGTGCGTGTGTATGTGCGTGTGTGTGTTTGTGCGTGTGTATGTCTGTGGTAGAAACTTTAACATTTCCGAGTCTATGTGTGAGTGGTTATCCAAGACTATGGATAGAGCTCGCATAAGATTACGTCACGGTCAAAAGTGTTTGACGTCAATTAATGCATCATGACGGCATGCCTCCCTGTAGTCTTTCTCTCTCGCGTGGTGTGTGTGGTCTCGGTCATTGTTATTTTGAGCGGGCCGAGACTATTTGGCAGTCGTGTCCCTGTAAGTAGGATACATGCAGACAGACAGATTTAGATTTAGTGTCTCTCTTTCTTGCAGTGTCACCTAAGCTTACTGTGTGTGTGGGTGTGTATGTGTGACGGAGTGATTGAGTTTGTGTTACTGTTTGTCTATTTCTTACGTGAGCCTTGAAGGCTTCGCCTCTTGTTTTACACAGGTTATATAGTGGTAAATCCGGACCGGACCAGACTGTTTAAAAAAAACCGGCTGTTTTTATTAACCGCGTTTTTTATAAGCGGCGACCACTGTACATGTTTTGGTGCCCCAGCACGTTGTTGAAATCAAGTCAAGTCAAGTATTTTATTGTTTTGGGCCCAGAGGGCTTTGAAACAAAGATATAACTTTAACAAAAAAAGGTAACAAATCAGACAGTTAATATATGTATACATACAAATTGAGCGGACAAATACAACAATACTATACAACCAAAATAAATTGGCAATAATATACACTTCCATACATACAAACAAAAATAAAAGAAAAATAGGTTTAACAAAATCAGGTAAGAGATCAGACAGATAATATGTATACATTAAGCGGACAACGCTAATATACAGCCGAAATCAATTGGCAATACCATTATGCCATGCATCTTTTGTAAAATCACAAAACAAAATAAAAGCATGTATTACATACATATACATACCAATAAAGAAACTAGATGTAACGCTAACATACACTAAAATCATAACATGGGCTACAAATATTGCTAGCTTCATTAGTTTTATCTTAGATTTACAATTCATTAACTGTTCATTCTTTCTTTCTTTATTTGGTGTTTAACGTCGTTTTCAACCACGAAGGTTATATTGCGACGAGGGAAAGGGGGGAGATGGGATAGGGGAAAGGGGGGGGGGGGCAGATGGGATAGAGCCACTTGTTAAGTGTTTCTTGTTCACAAAAGCACTAATCAAAAAATTGCTCCAGGGGCTTGCAACGTAGTACAATATATGACCTTACTGGGAGAATGCAAGTTTCCAGTACAAAGGACTAAACATTTCTTACATACTGCTTGACTAAAATCTTTACAAACATTGACTATATTCTATACAAGAACCACTTAACAAGGGTAAAAGGAGAAACAGAATCCGTTAGTCGCCTCATACGACATGCGGGGTGCAGAGAAATAAGGATGTGGAAAAGAAGACTATTGGTAAGTGAAATAAAGGTGATGGATCCAGTCAGGTAGAAATAAGACAACAAGAAAAGAATTGGAAAACTGCAGGGAATAGTAGGGAGAGTTTTCTTGGAAGGAAATATAGGTGAAAAGACTGGTAAGGCAGAAATAAGACAAAAGAAGAGAAGAAACAGAACCGTTAGTCGCCTCTTACGACATGCTGGGTAGCATCGGGTAAATTCTTTTTAGTCCCAACCAATATGGGACTCCCCCTAACCCGCGGGAGGTAACTGTTCATATTTTAAACAATTTGGGTGAGATCTGTTATAAGGACTAATTAATTTTCTTCTTTCAGACACTATACTTTCGTCGGTACAAATGAACAAATAGTGAAAAACTCATCACCTAATTCATTTTTATCGCACATATCACACAATCTTTCATTTATAGGACCATTAAACAAGTCGCGTAAGGCGAAAATACAACCTTTAGTCAAGTAGCTGTCGAACTCACAGAATGAAACTGAACGCAATGCAATTTTTCAGCAAGACCGTATACTCGTAGCATCGTCAGTCCACCGCTCATGCTCATGGCAAAGGCAGTGAAATTGACAAGAAGAGCGGTTTAGTAGTTGCGCTGAGAAGGATAGTACGCTTTTCTGTACCTCTATTCGTTTTAACTTTCTGAGCTTGTTTTTAATCCAAACATATCATATCTATAATGATTTTGGAATCAGGAACCGACAAGGAATAAGATGAAAGTGTTTTTAAATTGATTTCGAAAATTTAATGTTGATAATAATTTTTATATTTTTACTTTTCAGAGCTTGTTTTTAATCCAAATATAACATATTTATATGTTTTTGGAATCAGAAAGAGATGGAGAATAAGATAAACGTAAATTTGGATCGTTTTATAATTTTTTTTGTTTACAATTTTTAGATTTTTAATGACCAAAGTCATTAATTAATTTTTAAGCCACCACGCTGAAATGCAATACCGAAGTCCGGGCTTCGTCGAAGACTACTTGACCAACATTTCAACCAATTTGGTTGAAAAATGAGAGCGTGACAGTGCCGCCTCAACTTTCACGAAAAGCCGAATATGACGTCATCAAAAACATTTATCGAAAAAAAGAAAAAACCGTTCGGGGATATCAATCCCAGGAACTCTCATGTAAAATGTCATACAGATCGGTCCAGTAGTTTGGTCTGAATCGCTCTACACGCACGCACGTACGCACACACCCACATTCACACACACACACACACACACACACACACACACACACATACACACACACACACACCACGACCCTCGTTTCGATTCCCCCTCTATGTTAAAACATTTAGTCAAAACTTGACTCTAAATGTAAAAATCTGTGCTGATGTATTGGCAACTTATGATTGCTTGTTCTAAGTTTTGCTAATTTAACTTGGAATTTCCTAGGCAACCAAAGCAAATACCTTTCCAGACAATAATCCTTTTTATATATTCTGTAATTAAAACACAAGATGTTGGCATTCACGTCAGTGTTCCCTTCCTGCAGGATTTGATCTCTTAGCCTTTGTTTTACAACGTTTTTAAAACCTGAGACGGCAAGATTCTGGGTTGTCCATAAATATGATAAACCCAACTTATTCAACATAGTATTGACATGCGACAACCAGGGCAATTTAACGTTTTGTACATGGTACAACTTCAAATGTAGTTTTAACATTAAACAAGACATCTTATTCGCACCATCGTTCATTTCTTTCATCAGTTTATACCAATAAACCAGTAACTGACATTGTACCTCAATTCTAATTGGATAACGACCAAGCTCTCCGTAAACCATACAAGTGGGTGTAGTTTTATATACATCAAGAAGCATTTTTAAAAATCGCAATTGAAACCTTGACAATATGTCTAATGAATCATATCCCCACACCTCACAACCATACAGCAAAATTGGATGTACACACTTCTCAAAAAGATCCAATTGCACATCAATTGGTAAAGTTTTCTACATTTTCGAATTAACGAGAACAGTCATTGCACGGTTACCAATCAAACATTGACGTTTCATGGCATTATGAAATTTGATATTATAATTAAATAGTACAGCTAAGTACACATAGTCCTAAACTACTTGGACAGGTACTCCATTCAAGACGGGTAAAATTTGGGATATTCCGTATTTTCCCCCGCGAAAAAACAACTATTTTTGTCTTTTAAATATTTAAGCCTATGCTTAGTCCCCAGTGTTTACAATAACGATCAAGTCCATCCAGGGCTTTTTGTATTTCTCCAGGTGTTTCGGCGAGTATAGCAGTATCATCAGCATATATTAACAGGAACAAATACATATAGTCATTAATGCGTTCAACATCTATTTCTTGGGCTCTTTTCAGGGGCAACTCTAGGGTGACATCGTATTCAATCAAAAACTGCTTCAGGTCGTTTAAAAATAGTGAGAAAATTAATATTCCGTTGCATCAGCTTCTGCCACAGGAGACTGCGTTGCACAGAATCAAAAGCCTTACGCAGATCAATGAAAGCACAATATAACTTTTTCTTTTGTTGTAAAAATATATCAATAAGGCAATGTAGTGCAAAAATGTGGTCTACAGTAGAGTGGCCTTTTCGGAATCCAGCTTGTTCGTTGCCGATCACAGAATTGTCATCCAGAAATGCATGCAATCTTTTATTTATCACACTTGTAAAAAGTTTTCCAAAACAACTTAGTACACTGATTCCTCTATAATTATCAGGGTCGGCTGTTGAGCCTTTACCTTTAAAGATTGGGCTTATATACCCCACTGTCCAAGCTTTAGGCATTTTCCCAGTATGCAATATCAAGTTAAATAAACGTGTTACAATAGTTAATAGTTTTGGTGAGGAATATTTCAAAAACTCGTTTATAATACCATCGTATCCGCAAGCTTTGTTATTCTTTAAATTGTTTACACATATCATCACCTCCTCCTTTGTAATATCAACATTCAATTGTTCATTCATAAGGTCTATGCCATCAAGCACATCATCTTGCACATCAATCAAGTCGTGGTCAGATACATTACTAAGTGTTTCAAAATGTTTTACAAATACTTCACGGGATATATCATGCATCGCTTGTTTCTTCTGCTGGTCACATCCACTTATCAATTTCCAATAACTGCTGGGGTCAGAAGACTTCATTGTTCG
Organism: Littorina saxatilis; assembly: GCF_037325665.1. Classification (NCBI taxonomy): domain Eukaryota; kingdom Metazoa; phylum Mollusca; class Gastropoda; order Littorinimorpha; family Littorinidae; genus Littorina; species Littorina saxatilis. Next base: position 14,462 of record NC_090248.1, read on the forward strand.
AATTTTCTTATGTAGCTGCTTTAAATAACTATTATAACTTTTACTCAGTGTTCCCTTATAATCCTTGAATGCTTGGACCTTATCTTGTATAATCTCTCTGTTATTTGGTTGGGCTTTAAATTTTCTCTTTATTTATCTATATTTCCTTCTTGTCTGTTTACATTCTTTATCAAACCAAATTTTCTTAACTCCACTATGTGCATCGTTACTGCTACATGTATTTATTTTTTTCTTTTGCTTATTCTTTCTAAGCATGTTCAATTTATTGGCAGCTTCGGATAGAATTCCTTCTATTTGTTTCATTACATTATCGATCTGGTCCTGAGTTACATCCTCTACGCTACCAATTAGGGAAACTAATATCCCTTCCACTAATAATACTTTATTATCATCAATTTCATCTACACAATTCTGATTTGCTCCTACTTTCCATATTGGTTTCAACACACTGCTAGTGTTATAATTGCTTTCAGTTTCATTCTCAACGTGTTCATTGTCCATTAGGATATCTGACAGGGCAAAAAATATAGGACAATGGACATCAGATAAACATTCATTATAGTCACATACTTTAAATTTTGAAAATGACGGAAAAACATTAGGCAAAGCTAGTACATAATCTACCAAACTCACATTATTACAAGTTACTCGACCCAATCTTGCGTCCTCTCCCATTCTGCCGTTCACTACTAATAATCGTTGACTAATACAAAAGTCAATAAAACTGCGGCCAAAATTGTTCATAACATGGTCCATTGAGCACCTCTCTTTTATAATTCCAAACATGTCCATCATCTGCACTGTTGATACTTCATCAGTTAATTCATTCATAATAGCACAGTCTTCCAAATAGTCTCTTGCATATCCACTTCTAGCATTAAAATCTCCAATCATGACAACCTTTTCTGCATTCAAATATGATAGTGTTTCTTCTAACTCTTGGTAAGCACTGGGTCTGACATAGGGTGAGCCTTCTGGTGGCATATATACCACACACAACAATAACCTTTCAATCATCTGCTGACCTACATGTTCAGACAGCTCAATAAAAATACCATCTTGAAATACTGGGAAGTTCACAAACCTGTATTTACTGTTGGCACTTTCTTCAATTCTTGTTTTTAATTTAATGTCTTCTACAATTTTAATGTGTTTACAGAGCTCGTCCCTGATATAAACTGCAACCACACCCGACTTTCGTTTACATATCAATCTGTTTTTCTTAAAACAAGTAAAACCTTCAACTTCACAGGAATCAAAATCATCTAGCTTGGTTTCGGACAGGCATATAATATCGTTACACAAGAACAGCTCGTTGAATTCTGGATATTTCAATTTTGACAACAATCCACCAACATTTAACGATACGAAACGCATACGTTCTTTTTGACACACTGGTGTACGAGATGCTGAAACATGAAATGTGTTGAAAACAGGTTTTTGGGCTGTTGCTGCGCATACACGTGGAAGAAAGGCCACATTCAACATCTGTGTATTTCTTTGTGCAGTCCTGTCTCCGCATCTGTGAGGAGCGTTACGGGTGGCCACACGAGGAGATAGGTATTTTGAGCATCGTCAGTCCTAACGACAACAATATACATCGTCTGCTACTCAATACGTCGGATGAAAATTCTCTTTAGCGATAGCAAAACATGAAAAGAACACAAACGTATCTGCCTTTACCGCCACAGCAGAACAACGACATACAACACTATGCATCGTTTAGTCCTTTGTGGATTGTAACTGTTGCTAGTTTAGCGATTGTGCCATGAAACTTGGAATTGTCATTTCTTGACAGCAACGTCTTTCAGTACCGTGACAGGTCAGTTCTATGCATTGATTCCGGCACAGTTGTATTAAAATACTAACTTCCTTTAACATAACTGCCTTGGAGTCAGCGTAGACAAGTTAACCTCAACACCATGTCCAAGTCTTGAAGACGACGCCCCTTTAGTGGAAGTTGACTTAGAATCTGCGGAGCAGACGTTTTCAGATACACCAATTATGCTAGATGATGTAGACCTTACCAAACACTTGTAAATCTGTGACATTGATTCAACAACAACAACCAAATCCCACTGTGCAGGAAGCAGCAAGGTGGTTGAGTTTTGGTGTCTGTCCATGTGGGAGGGTGGTCGTCTAACGCGCACCAACCTGGACAGACCCTAGGGTGGTGTACGTGATTACTTCATTACACGACAAAGACCCTAGGGTGGTGTACGTGATTACTTCATTACACGACAAAGACCCTAGGGTGGTGTACGTGATTACTTCATTACAGGACAAAGATCCTAGGGTGGTGTACGTGATTACTTCATTACACGAGAAAGATCCTAGGGTGGTGTACGTGATTACTTCATTACACGACAAAGACCCTAGGGTGGTGTACGTGATTACTTCATTACACGACAAAGACCCTAGGGTGGTGTACGTGATTACTTCATTACACGACAAAGACCCTAGGGTGGTGTACGTGATTACTTCATTACACGAGAAAGATCCTAGGGTGGTGTACGTGATTACTTCATTACACGACATAGACCCTAGGGTGGTGTACGTGATTACTTCATAACACGACAAAGACCCTAGGGTGGTGTACGTGATTACTTCATTACACGACAAAGACCCTAGGGTGGTGTACGTGATTACTTCATAACACGACAAAGACCCTAGGGTGGTGTACGTGATTACTTCATTACACGACAAAGACCCTAGGGTGGTGTACGTGATTACTTCATTACACGACAAAGACCCTAGGGTGGTGTACGTGATTACTTCATTACACGACAAAGACTAGCTCTAAGTTCAAATAACGATCTCATACATGGATGATTCATATACTCTTTTTTTTCTCCTCCACATGCTGCAGTGCAGGTCACCAGACGAGCCAGGCTTCAAGGTCATTGTCAAGGCCGCGCCAAGGTCATACATGCGGTTGTGACGTGCTGCACAACCTCCTAGTGTTAATATGACACGAGCAAAAAAACATTTGTTTGATGCAATAAATGTTTATAAGCAGAAGATTTATTTTTGTATTGAGCGAATGTGCACACTGGTCATGACAGGCTCAACTTGTGATAACTCATAGACGGTATCCACGTGCCTCCTCCTTTGTTGAAGTGTGTGCATGTTCTTGCAACCGTCAAAAAACACCGCAGTCAAAGTTACAGTTATAATTTTGAGTGGGCCCTATCCGCCCAGGCCTGAACTCGAACTTGTCCCCGGAGAAGAATAGATTGGATACATGACACAGCGTAACCTGAAAGTCGCCGTCGGTAAAGGTAAAAAAGTACGTACCATTGCCATTCCAATTAGCTAGCAACATGAATGTTACTTCGTCACAGCACAGACACAGACAGGCACAGACCAGCACAGACACAGGCACACATTCACAAACGCACCCAGACACACAACCGTAACCACATACGCACCAACACACAAATCACTCCAAACTGGCAAAGTCTGATCAGATCAAGGGTGGTGTGTGTGTGATCACCTTTTTACACGAATAGGACTGTACCTTTCAATTGAAATGGTGATTGCACACACCAAAGATGCATAATTATGCTTTGTATTTTTCCACACGCTACAGCACGGGTAGCCAGGCAAACCATGCATTTGCTGCAGGGTCAGGGTCAGGGTGATCCAAGCGGTTGTCTCGTGCTGCACCACCTCCTGGTGTTGACACCGAGGCATCGTTTCCATCACATCTTTATTGTTTTGCACGATTAAAAACACTTATGTTTGATGCAATAAATGTTTATAAGCTGAAGAATGTTTTTAAGGTTCAGGCAAGTTTTGACTAACCGTTTTAACATAGACGGGGAATCGAGACGAGAGTGTATGTGTGAATGTGTGTGTGTGTGTGTGTGGGGAGCGATTTAGAGAAGACTTTTGAACCGATTTTCATGAAACTTCATATGACCGTTCCTGTGTATGATATCCCCATACTTTTTTTCTCAATTTGGTCGATAAATGTCATTGATGACGTCATATCCGACTTAAGATTTCGATGTGGCACTTTAGAACCTAAGCATACGCATGTAGGACACGATATATTAATCTCTCTCTCTTTCTGCCTCCCCCCCCCCTCTCTCTCTCGCTCTCTCTCTCTTCCTCTTTTTCTCCCTCTGTTTTTCTCTTGCTATTAAATCAACAGCTTCAACGTATTTTCCTGGAGTAACATTTGCAAATTCGTGTTGCTATATCAACATTTTCTGTAAGCATTTAATTCAATTACTTTAATACTTTGTCGTCCCATTGCTGGGGAATTCAGGTTGCTTTCTCCCTGTGGAAAGCACCAACCGAATATATCAGAGGCGCGTTGACTGACGGGACAAACGCTAGTTTGAGTTACAGGGTGCGACCTTCTGTTACACGGAGTTGAGATACGGCTTGAACTCTTCCTGGGCTATATGCGTAATTACACAGATGCTTATAGTACCTGTTGCACTAGTACAATATACTCTTCCTCATTATAAATGCAAAGAGTAATTTTTGAAAGAATAAACTAAATGGAACACTTATTTACAAGCAAAACAGAATATAGGTAGTGTATCTTGTTCGTCCACGTAAAAGACCAAAAATTCCAAGTTCTTGTAAGTATTTCGTTTTGTAATTGAATGCTGTAAAACGTTATCATCCTCTGTTTCCAAATTATGTAGATAATCCAGCTTCTTTGAGTCAACAATTTTCTGTTCCCAGGGGAATTCCAGGCAGTTAATTTATCAAAACCTCGCAAGAAATGCACAGTATGACCCGCATTCACGCACACAATGTTGCTGCAACACTTTTCAGAATAGTAACGTGCACACGATGTTCTAGTCTGTTTGAAACCCTGCAGTTTAGTCAACATTTAATCCCACTTTGTGTTCAAGTATCGATAACACACACACACACACACACACACACACACACACACACACACACACACACACACACACACACACACAAAAGTGTAATACACTGTCAGAAAAAAAAGAAATTGTAATCACAGACTGACAGTATTCTTGACAATGAGCACCTAACATTTTTTTAAACACACAAACTGCAATCGCATCTAGTAAATACAATAAAGGCGTGAATACGTATAGCCACACATGATACCAACAATAGTTGTATTTTTCGCGCCAACAATGACAAGAAAGGACCCATTTGGATCGTGTATACAGTGCTCTCGGGACTCTTTGGCGAGAGACCTTTCCAACACTAATGCATGGTTAACCTGTTGCGTTGTAACCCAAATACAATTATGTTAGATTCTTAGCGTGTCATTATTCCCGGTCAATTACTCACATTTCGGGATCAAATCATTGCTTTCTTTCGCGTTTTTAATGTTGAAGAGTATACATCAGCAGTAGTTTTAAATCACAATCGCGAATTGCATTCAACTACTGGTAGCTCTACAACAGGAAAACGAAAGAGTTTTGTCTTTCGAAAACAACCGAGAAGCGACGAACAATTAGATCACTAGCGTAGAGAAACCCTGTTGCCAGGAGCTGAGCATTTTAAAGATGTGGTACAAAGTGTCGATATTTCTTACCTTTGCAGTGAACTCATGGTGCGCGCAGGAAAACCTGGTACAGAACCCAGGGTTCGAATCTCCGTTAAGTGAGCACTGGAAGGCGGTAGGATTCAGCATAGCACGGTCGTCTGATGCCTACAATGGGTCGTATGCTCTCAAGTGTACTGGCAGGTAGGACCAACGTGTTTCTTTTTCTGTGCCCTTTAGACTATTTCACACACACACACACACACACACACACACACACACACACACACACACACACACACACACACACACACACACACACACACACACACGAGGACGAGGGCACCAAAACGTCGACGGGCAAAAGGGCAAACTCGAGACAATTTCGACGAGTAACCGTATAATCCGCACAATAGACGATGTTCGGAAATAAGTCAAGTTTGTATTGGTTGTGAAAAGAGACAAATACTCTTGCTTGTGGCAAACTGTCCCACGTGACATTATAGGCCAGTCGTTAGCAAGGGGTGTATATAAAACACATAGACAAGGAGCTTCATCAAACTGTCCCACGTGACATTATAGGCCAGTCGTTAGCAAGGGGTGTATATAAAACACACAGACAAGGAGCTTCATCAAACTGTCCCACGTGACATTATAGGCCAGTCGTTAGCAAGGGGTGTATATAGAACACATAGACAAGGAGCTTCATCAAACTGTCCCACGTGACATTATAGGCCAGTCGTTAGCAAGGGGTGTATATAGAACACATAGACAAGGAGCTTCATCAAACTGTCCCACGTGACATTATAGGCCAGTCGTTAGCAAGGGGTGTATATAGAACACATAGACAAGGAGCTTCATCAAACTGTCCCACGTGACATTATAGGCCAGTCGTTAGCAAGGGGTGTATATAAAACACATAGACAAGGAGCTTCATCAAACTGTCCCACGTGACATTATAGGCCAGTCGTTAGCAAGGGGTGTATATAAAACACATAGACAAGGAGCTTCATCAAACTGTCCCACGTGACATTATAGGCCAGTCGTTAGCAAGGGGTGTATATAAAACACACAGACAAGGAGCTTCATCAAACTGTCCCACGTGACATTATAGGCCAGTCGTTAGCAAGGGGTGTATATAAAACACATAGACAAGGAGCTTCATCAAACTGTCCCACGTGACATTATAGGCCAGTCGTTAGCAAGGGGTGTATATAAAACACACAGACAAGGAGCTTCATCAAACTGTCCCACGTGACATTATAGGCCAGTCGTTAGCAAGGGGTGTATATAAAACACACAGACAAGGAGCTTCATCAAACTGTCCCACGTGACATTATAGGCCAGTCGTTAGCAAGGGGTGTATATAAAACACATAGACAAGGAGCTTCTTCAAACTGTCCCACGTGACATTATAGGCCAGTCGTTAGCAAGGGGTGTATATGAAACACACAGACAAGGAGCTTCATCAAACTGTCCCACGTGACATTATAGGCCAGTCGTTAGCAAGGGGTGTATATAAAACACACAGACAAGGAGCTTCATCAAACTGTCCCACGTGACATTATAGGCCAGTCGTTAGCAAGGGGTGTATATAGAACACACAGACAAGGAGCTTCATCAAACTGTCCCACGTGACATTATAGGCCAGTCGTTAGCAAGGGGTGTATATGAAACACACAGACAAGGAGCTTCATCAAACTGTCCCACGTGACATTATAGGCCAGTCGTTAGCAAGGGGTGTATATAAAACACACAGACAAGGAGCTTCATCAAACTGTCCCACGTGACATTATAGGCCAGTCGTTAGCAAGGGGTGTATATAAAACACACAGACAAGGAGCTTCATCAAACTGTCCCACGTGACATTATAGGCCAGTCGTTAGCAAGGGGTGTATATAAAACACACAGACAAGGAGCTTCATCAAACTGTCCCACGTGACATTATAGGCCAGTCGTTAGCAAGGGGTGTATATAAAACACACAGACAAGGAGCTTCATCAAACTGTCCCACGTGACATTATAGGCCAGTCGTTAGCAAGGGGTGTATATAAAACACATAGACAAGGAGCTTCATCAAACTGTCCCACGTGACATTATAGGCCAGTCGTTAGCAAGGGGTGTATATAAAACACACAGACAAGGAGCTTCATCAAACTGTCCCACGTGACATTATAGGCCAGTCGTTAGCAAGGGGTGTATATAAAACACATAGACAAGGAGCTTCATCAAACTGTCCCACGTGACATTATAGGCCAGTCGTTAGCAAGGGGTGTATATAAAACACATAGACAAGGAGCTTCATCAAACTGTCCCACGTGACATTATAGGCCAGTCGTTAGCAAGGGGTGTATATAAAACACATAGACAAGGAGCTTCATCAAACTGTCCCACGTGACATTATAGGCCAGTCGTTAGCAAGGGGTGTATATAAAACACATAGACAAGGAGCTTCATCAAACTGTCCCACGTGACATTATAGGCCAGTCGTTAGCAAGGGGTGTATATAAAACACATAGACAAGGAGCTTCATCAAACTGTCCCACGTGACATTATAGGCCAGTCGTTAGCAAGGGGTGTATATAAAACACATAGACAAGGAGCTTCATCAAACTGTCCCACGTGACATTATAGGCCAGTCGTTAGCAAGGGGTGTATATAAAACACACAGACAAGGAG